>NC_086327.1:1025787-1221135 GCF_036172605.1 Pelobates fuscus | reverse complement strand
GTGATTTTGGAAGGAATGGTGGAAGCCACAGGTGAGAATCAGAAATGGAGATGTAGTTTCTAGGGTTTAATGTTTAAGGAATGAAAAGTTCACTAAAGGAAATACTATGAGTTACTTTCATGAAAATACAGGTCACATCATTTTACAGTCACTGATAACTCATGAATGTGCGGACATTTACAGGTGATACTCGAAAAATTAGAATATCGTGCGAGAGTTCATTTATTTCAGTAATGCAACGTAAAAGGGGAAACTAATATATGAGAGACGCATTACATTCAAAGCAAGATAGTTCAAGCCGTGATTTGTCATAAGTGCGATGATTATGGCTTACAGCTCATGAAAATCCCAAATCCACAATCTCAGTAAATTAGAATATTACATGCAATCAATAAAACAAGGAGTGTACATAGAACAATAGCGGTCCTCTGAAAAGTATAAGCATGCATATGGACTCAGTACTTGGTTTGGGCCCCTTTTGCAGCAATTACTGCCTCAATGCGGCTTGGCATGGAAGCCATCAGCCTGTGGCACTGCTGAGGTGTTATGGAAGACCAGGATGCTTCAATAGTGGCCTTCAGCTCTCCTGCGTTGTTCGGTCTCATGTCTCTCAGCTTTCTCTTGGCAATGCCCCATAGATTCTCTATGGGGTTCAGGTCAGGCGAGTTTGCTGGCCAATCAAGCACAGTAATCCCACGGTCATTGAACCAGGCTTTGGTGCTTTTGGCAGTGTGGGCAGGTGCCACGTCCTGCTGGAAAATGAAGTCAGCATCCCCATAAAGCTCATCTGCGGAAGGAAGCATGAAGTGCTCCAAAATCTCCTGGTAGACGGCTGCGTTGACCCTGGACTTAATGAAGCACAGTGGACCAACACCAGCAGATGACATGGCTCCCCAAATCAACACAGACTGTGGAAACTTCACACTGGACTTCAAGCATCTTGCAGTGTGTGCCTCTCCATTCTTCCTCCAGACTCTGGGTCCTTGGTTACCAAATGAGATGCAAAAGTTGCTCTCATCAGAAAAGATGACTTTGGACCACTGAGCAACAGACCAGGTCTGTTTTTCTTTAGCCCAGGTAAGATGCTTCTAACGTGGTTTTTAGGGAGCGGTTTGACAAGAGGAATACGACATCTGAAGCCCATGTCCAGGATCCGTCTGTGTGTGGTGGCTCTTGATGCACTGACTCCAGCCTCAGTCCACTCCTTGTGAAAGTCCTTTTCCTGACAATCCTCTCCAGGCTGCGGTCATCCCTGCTGCTTGTGCACCTTTTTCTTCCACACAACTTTCTATTAATGTGCTTTGAGGGGGCGGGGCCTGACTGCGAGCCAGGCGGACGCAGGTAGCAAGAGCTCCTGCGACAAGCAACTTACTGAGCGAAATTTCCACGGATACATGCGGCATCTGGACACACACAGGCTGCCAAACGACGGAGAAACTTGAAACCTACCATTAGACACCAAACACATGGATTTCTCATCCGTTCCCGCTCGGCTCCAACATGCGGCCTACACACGCAAACAGCGCGGGGGAGAGGCCGCCGCCTCCAAACTCAGTGGCTATCAACCAAAGCCTGCGTTCCCCCCCCCCCCCTCTGGACCGGCGGGGGTCATCCCGGTCCGCACCGAACCATGGCTGACCATGCTCCCACTCAAAGGCCCGCGCAGACCCTGCACGAGTGGCTAGATGCTCTATTCCACCGCTTCTGGGAACAAATAGAGCGCAGAACTGCCCAACACCCCCCATCGATACATGGACCAAACCAGCACTAAGCACAAGAAGAGCCCTTTCAGGTCTGGGGTCGAGAGGGAAGTCCCTCCAAGGCATTGACCATGACGCCGGAAGGCTGCATGCCGCTGGAAGATCACGAGGCCTTACCGCAGCGCCCAATACACAGAGACCTTGAGTCAGTGGCCTACGGATGCTGACCCTGCATGGAGCCTGGAGCTGGGGAGGGACCGCCTGCCAACAAGCCACAACCCCCAAGTACCTACCACACAGACGCCCAGCAGAGGAATAGGCTGCCACACGGCCTGGAACCTACGCTCCCCATATCCCACAGGCGGACAGACAAAAAGGGGATGATGTAACAGCTTTCTACGGGACGGAATGACTTGTGGACAATGCGCTGCCACCTTACCAGCCAAGAGGCTTGCCAACTTGGACCCACCTTTGCAAGCTGTACTGTAGATTCACGTCTCAGCCCAGCACGGTTCCTGAAAGACTTTCCAACTGGGGGGGCTGGCAGCAGCACGATGGACACACTTGTTCTTTCAGATATCAAGCCTGCCGGTACAGACACATGGGCAGCTCAGCAAGGGAAGGGGGGGGCAGTGGCAGCATGTATAACTCACTAGTTAAAATACCAGTTTGGCTCGCTTATCATCCTGTATGTATATATATATAGATAGATGGTTGTGTATATGTATGCGTGATCTTACTCTATTTAACCCACTATTGGAATACATACATGCCTCAGACCTGTTTCAGGACAATCTAACTTGTTGTACTAAGAATTTAGCGACTCATCACATACATAGCCGATCAACTACTCACACAGTTTACAAGCAGGTCCTAGCCTGCACAACTAGTTGGCCTGAATATGTAAAGGTTTTATTGCATATTGCCTAACTCTGTCTACGTAAAGCATCGTTGAACCACAAACATAAAAAATTTAAAAAAGAGGCACAAATGTTATAGAAATGTTACCAACCACTGTTACTGAACCCTATATTGTACTCTGAACACACATTTCCTTCTCTCTATTCTGTACCCCATTTATTATGCCTCAAAAAAAACAGATTGACAATTAATGTGCTTTGATACAGCACTTTGGGAACATCCAACTTCCTTTGCAATTACCTTTTGAGTCTTTCCCTCCTTATGGACTGTCAGGTCAGCAGTCTTCCCCATGATTGTGATTCCTACTGAACCAGACAGAGACCATTTAAAGGCTCAGAAACCCTTTGCAGGTTATGGCTTACTTAGCTGATTAGAGTGGGACACTGAGAGCCTAGAATATTGAACCTTTTCACAACATTCTAATTTACTGAGATTGTGGATTTGGGGTTTTCATGAGCTGTAAGCCATAATCATCGCACTTATGACAAGTCACGGCTTGAACTATCTTGCTTTGCATGTATTGCGTCTATCTCATATATTAGTTTCCCCTTTTCCGTTGCATTACTGAAATAAATGAACTTTTGGACAATATTCAAATTTTTCGAGTATTACCTGTATATCATGCCTATACTCCAACATATCTGTAATACGAACCTATATAATGTGTCAATTTCCTGCCTTAAGTGTCCTCCCAAGTGTCCCTATTTAGGAGATACAGTCCCTATTTTGGGCCCAAATCCCTCTGTCCCTCTTTTCTCTCCTAATGTTTTCTAGGAGATCTATATTGTTGTTGTGTCTGAGTGTATAACAGAGCTCCACAGCAATAATAATCCCAGTAATGTGTCTGAGTGTATAACAGAGCTCCACAGCAATAATACTCCCAGTAATGTGTCTGACTGTACAACAGAGCTCCACAGCAAAAATACTCCCAGTAATGTGACTGAGTGTATAACAGAACTCCACAGCAATAATACTCCCAGTAATGTGTCTGAGTGTATAACAGAGCTCCATAGTAATAATACTCCCAGTAATGTGTCTGAGTGTATAACAGAGCTCCACAGTAATAATGCTCACAGTAATGTGTCTGACTGTACAACAGAGCTCCACAGTAATAATACTCCCAGTAATGTGTCTGGGTGTATAATAGAACCCCACAGCAATAATACTCCCAGTAATGTGTCTGAGTGTATAACAGAGCTCCACGGCAATAATACTCCCAGTAATGTGTCTGAGTGTATAACAGAGCTCCACAGCCATAATACTCCTAGTAATGTGTCTGAGTGTATAACAGAGCTCCACATCCATAATACTCCTGGTAATGTGTATGAGTGTATAGCAGAGCTCCCCAGCAATAATACTCCCAGTAATGTGTCTGAGTGTATAACAGAGCTCCACAGCAATAATACTCCCAGTAATGTGTCTGTGTATCACAGAGCTCCACAGTAATAATACTCCCAGTAATGTGTCTGAGTGTATAACAGAGCTCCACAGCAATAATACTCCCAGTAATGTGTCTGAGTGTATAACAGAGCTCCACAGCAATAATACTCCCAGTAATGTGTCTGACTGTATAACAGAGCTCCACAGCAATAATACTCCCAGTAATGTGTCTGAGTGTATAACAGAGCTCCACAGCAATAATACTCCCAGTAATGTGTCTGAGTGTATAACAGAGCTCCACATCAATAATACTCCCAGTAATGTGTCTGAGTGTATAACAGAGCCCAACAGCAATAATACTCCCAGCAATGTGTCTGAGTGTATAACAGAGCCCCACAGTAATAATACTCCCAGTAATGTGTCTGAGTGTATAACAGAGCTCTACAGCAATAATACTCCCAGTAATGTCTGAGTGTATAACAGAGCTCCACAGTAATAATACTCCCAGTAATGTGTCTTGAGTGCATAACAGAGCTCCACAGCAATAATACTCCCAGTAATGTGTCTGAGTGTATAACAGAGCCCCACAGCAATAATACTCCCAGTAATGTGTCAGTGTATAACAGAGCTCCACAGTAATAATACTCCCAGTAATGTGTCTGAGTGTATAACAGAACTCCACAGCAATAATACTCCCAGTAATGTGTCTGAGTGTATAACAGAGCTCCACAGCAATAATTCTCCCAGTAATGTGACTGAGTGTATAACAGAGCTCCCCAGTAATAATACTCCCAGTAATGTGTCTGAGTGTATAACAGAGCTCCACGGCAATAATACTCCCAGTAATGTGTCTGAGTGTATAACAGAACTCCACAGCAATAATACTCCCAGTAATGTGTCTGAGTGTATAACAGAGCTCCACAGCAATAATTCTCCCAGTAATGTGACTGAGTGTATAACAGAGCTCCCCAGTAGTAATACTCCCAGTAATGTGTCTGAGTGTATAACAGAGCTCCACAGCAATAATACTCCCAGTAATGTGTCTGAGTGTATAACAGAGCTCCACAGCAATAATACTCCCAGTAATGTGTCTGAGTGTATAACAGAGCTCCACAGCAATAATACTCCCAGTAATGTGTCTGGGTGTATAACAGAGCTCCACAGCAATAATACTCCCAGTAATGTGTCTGAGTGTATAACAGAGCTCCACAGCAATAATACTCCCAGTAATGTGTCTGAGTGTATAACAGAGCTCCACAGCAATAATACTCCCGGTAATGTGTCTGAGTGTATAACAGAGCCCCACAGCAATAATACTCTCAGTAATGAGTCTGAGTGTATAACAGAACCCCACAGCAATAATACTCCCAGTAATGTGTCTGAGTGTATAACAGAGCTCCACGGCAATAATACTCCCAGTAATGTGTCTGAGTGTATAACAGAGCTCCACAGCCATAATACTCCTAGTAATGTGTCTGAGTGTATAACAGAGCTCCACATCCATAATACTCCTGGTAATGTGTATGAGTGTATAGCAGAGCTCCCCAGCAATAATACTCCCAGTAATGTGTCTGAGTGTATAACAGAGCTCCACAGCAATAATACTCCCAGTAATGTGTCTGTGTATCACAGAGCTCCACAGTAATAATACTCCCAGTAATGTGTCTGAGTGTATAACAGAGCTCCACAGCAATAATACTCCCAGTAATGTGTCTGACTGTATAACAGAGCTCCACAGCAATAATACTCCCAGTAATGTGTCTGAGTGTATAACAGAGCTCCACAGCAATAATACTCCCAGTAATGTGTCTGAGTGTATAACAGAGCTCCACATCAATAATACTCCCAGTAATGTGTCTGAGTGTATAACAGAGCCCAACAGCAATAATACTCCCAGCAATGTGTCTGAGTGTATAACAGAGCCCCACAGTAATAATACTCCCAGTAATGTGTCTGAGTGTATAACAGAGCTCTACAGCAATAATACTCCCAGTAATGTCTGAGTGTATAACAGAGCTCCACAGTAATAATACTCCCAGTAATGTGTCTTGAGTGCATAACAGAGCTCCACAGCAATAATACTCCCAGTAATGTGTCTGAGTGTATAACAGAGCCCCACAGCAATAATACTCCCAGTAATGTGTCAGTGTATAACAGAGCTCCACAGTAATAATACTCCCAGTAATGTGTCTGAGTGTATAACAGAACTCCACAGCAATAATACTCCCAGTAATGTGTCTGAGTGTATAACAGAGCTCCACAGCAATAATTCTCCCAGTAATGTGACTGAGTGTATAACAGAGCTCCCCAGTAATAATACTCCCAGTAATGTGTCTGAGTGTATAACAGAGCTCCACGGCAATAATACTCCCAGTAATGTGTCTGAGTGTATAACAGAACTCCACAGCAATAATACTCCCAGTAATGTGTCTGAGTGTATAACAGAGCTCCACAGCAATAATTCTCCCAGTAATGTGACTGAGTGTATAACAGAGCTCCCCAGTAGTAATACTCCCAGTAATGTGTCTGAGTGTATAACAGAGCTCCACAGCAATAATACTCCCAGTAATGTGTCTGAGTGTATAACAGAGCTCCACAGCAATAATACTCCCAGTAATGTGTCTGAGTGTATAACAGAGCTCCACAGCAATAATACTCCCAGTAATGTGTCTGGGTGTATAACAGAGCTCCACAGCAATAATACTCCCAGTAATGTGTCTGAGTGTATAACAGAGCTCCACAGCAATAATACTCCCAGTAATGTGTCTGAGTGTATAACAGAGCTCCACAGCAATAATACTCCCGGTAATGTGTCTGAGTGTATAACAGAGCCCCACAGCAATAATACTCTCAGTAATGAGTCTGAGTGTATAACAGAGCCCCACAGCAATAATACTCTCAGTAATGTGTCTGAGTGTATAACAGAGCTCCCCAGTAATAATACTCCCAGTAATGTGTCTGAGTGTATAACAGAGCTCCACAGCAATAATACTCCCAGTAATGTGTCTGAGTGTATAACAGAGCTCCACAGCAATAATACTCCCAGTAATGTATCTGAGTGTATAACAAAGCTCCACAGTAATAATACTCCCAGTAATGTGTCTGAGTGTATAACAGAGCTCCACAGCAATAATACTCCCAGTAATGTGTCTGAGTGTATAACGGAGCTCCACAGTAATAATACTCCCAGTAATGTGACTGAGTGTATAACAGAGCCCCACAGCAATAATACTCCCAGTAATGTGTCTGAGTGTATAACAGAGCTCCACAGCAATAATACTCTCAGTAATGTGTCTGAGTGTATAACAGAGCTCCCCAGTAATAATACTCCCAGTAATGTGTCTGAGTGTATAACGGAGCTCCACAGCAATAATACTCCCAGTAATGTGTCTGAGTGTATAACGGAGCTCCACAGCAATAATACTCCCAGTAATGTGTCTGAGTGTATAACAGAGTCCCACAGTAATAATACTCCCAGTAATGTGTCTGAGTGTATAACAGAGCTCCACAGCAATAATACTCTCAGTAATGTGTCTGAGTGTATAACAGAGCTCCCCAGTAATAATACTCCCAGTAATGTGTCTGAGTGTATAACAGAGCCCCACAGCAATAACACTCCCAGTAATGTGTCTGAGTGTATCACAGAGCTCCACAGCAATAATACTCCCAGTAATGTGTCTGAGTGTATAACAGAGCTCCACAGCAATAATACTCCTAGTAATGTGTCTGAGTGTATAACAGAGCTCCACAGCAATAATACTCCCAGTAATGTGTCTTTAACCCCTTAAGGACAGAGCTTCAGAAGTTTGTCTTTCTTGTCTTCTGCCAAGGGGACCCCAAAAGATTGCGCCACCCATTGGAACACCTCCAGTATCTGCCTGCATCGGTCCGAGTCCCGCGGGCCAACACAGAGACAGTCGTCTAGGTAGTGCACAACAGCGCCCCCCCGCCGACTCCTTCCGCACCACCCACTCCAAAAACGTACACAATTTTTCTAAATAGGCGCACGATATGGAACACCCCATTGGTAAACACAGGTCCACGAAAAATCCCCCTTCAAAACAGCACCCGAGCAGGTGGTGACACTTCGGGTGTATGGGAAGCAGCCGGAAAGCTGCTTCCAGATCCACCTTCGCCATCAACGCCCCTCGCCCCGTTCTCCGAACCAACTCGACTGCTTTGTCGAATGACGTATAGGAGACCAAGCAGAGGGCCGCGTCAATGTCATCGTTTACCGAAGCCCCTTTTGGGTTACGATAAGTGATGTATCAATCTGAATTTACCCGTCTCCTTCTTGGGAACCACTCCGAGTGGGGATATCCGCAAATCAGCCAACGGTGGTGACGTGAACGGGCCCGCCATCCTCCCCAGTTGGACTTCCTTGCGTAGCTTGTCCCACACTACCCCCGGGTGTTCCCGAACGGACTTGAGGTTAACACACATCGTACCCGGACCCTTAACTATAAAGGTGAAAGAAAAACCCTCCCTAAATCCCTGCCATAAAAATCTTGCATCAGCCTGGTTAGCGTATTGCCTTAGCCAAGGCAACATCGCGCCTACCTTTACCGGGGACGCCCCCAGCTGCAGCCACAGAGGCTGCCGCCCCGGCGGACCCCCCTCCACCGTTAGTCTTACCCTTCTTGAAGCATCTGTTGGCGCCGTGAGTTCCTCCGCAGCCCGAACACTCGTGCTGAAACCTGCAAGAATTTCCCCACTTGCAGTGCCCTTCGTTGTACATCCAACAGAAGCCCTTCTTTTGTCCAGCCGACGCGGCACCCCCTGTGGCCGGGCCGGCTGCCCCGGGAAAGGGCGCAGCTTTTTGTGCCATCATAAGCCACATCCACAACGGTAGGTCCATTTGGTCCCACCGAATGCTCGCATTCGCTGTCAGGCGCTGACGAAACTGTTCGTCATACCGCCACCATGCCAAACCCCCGTATGTCCGATATGCATCCCCTATCCCATCCAAGTAGCAGAAAAGCTGTGAACAATGACCCAGGCTCTTTTCCCCAATCACACTAGCCAGAATACAGAAGGCCCTCAGCCAATTCCCAAAAGTCTTCGGTATCTTACGATACCTCCGCCTTTTTTCCTCTTCCTCCTTCTTGGCATCTTTCTTATCCTCTTCTTTCAAGTCCAAGAATTACTCGAGGGGAAGAAGCGAAAAAATTTCCACAAACTCACCTTTCCAGATTTTTTGCATTTTTTGCATTTTTGCTGGGCATTTTGTATATTTCATATGTGCCACTAAGTTCAAACCCCCCAAATTAGAAAAAGTTAGAAAAAAACTGAATGGCTGCGTCTCAAATGTGCCCCTTCAAAATCCACATATAATGGCAAAGGTACATACGGGGGTATTGCTGTACTCAGACAACATAGATGAGCAACATATGAAGTATTATACAGTGGTAGCACAAATAAGGTTTAAAAAATATACTGTGCAAACTCACTTGGTACAAGCTAGCGGAAAAATGATCCCACGCTAAGGTTCAAAATATGCCTTTTGAAATGCCCTGGGGTGTCTACTTTAAGAAATTGTAGGCCTTTGTGGGGTAGTTTGAATTTAAAACCTGCGAAGATGCTTGGAAATTGCACATAGGCCCAGAGTCAAAATTCAAAGTTCGGTAAAAACTGATATGGCTTGGTCTCCTATATGCACTGTAGCTTCACAAAATAGTGCCAAAGACATTCATTGGGGATGTCTTTCTACTCAGAAGACTTAGCTGAGCATAATTTGGGGGTTTTGAACTTAGTGGCACATATGAAATATACAAAATGCCCAGCAAAAATGCAATCCGTATGTAAAAAAAAATGCCCAAAATAATTTTTTACCACATACTTTGGCATATATTGGTGAAAAAATGGGGGCATGTTAAGGCACAATATGCACCTTATGAGATACCCTGGAATGTCTACTTTTACAAATGGTAGGCCTTTGTGGGGTTTTTTTTTACAGTCAAACTGTTATAATACCCCAAATGGAAGCATAGGCTCATTAAATCCGTCTCTCAAAGTTCTACTGTGAATACTGAAAAGGACAGGTTTCCTATATGGCACTGTAGCTTCACGAAATAGTGCCAAAGACATACAATGGGGGTACCGTTGTACTCAGCAGAAGTAACTGAACACAAAATAAAACTTTGTACGGGAATAGCACACACCAACTTTACAAAATACACATGAGAAGTTCTTTGTTATAAGTTTGTGCGCCAAAACCACCAAAAAACACAATTTTACTCCAATATTTAGCGGAGATTGGCGGTGAAATGGCTACGTAGAAAGTGTCAAAACAACCTTAGGTAAATAGCCTGTGGTGTCTACTTTATATAAATATATACTTTTGTGTGGCAATTTTGTTTTCTTTTATGGCTATTAAGCTTACAAGACAAACATACCAAATTCTAAAATCGCTCCACATTAAAAGTTTATTTTACTCCTTGTGCTTTGTGACCTGTAACTACCAAAAAAAATTAAAATCCCAGACACATTATATATTCTGTAAATCAGAACAACTAAATTAATTTATTTTTAATTACTTTCCTTAACCTGCACTAATTGTGCACACATTATTATTGCAAAAACTGTATTTTTTTTATAATAAATAAGCAGTTATATATACAGGGAGTGCAGAATTATTAGGCAAATTAGTATTTTGACCACATCATCCTCTTTATGCATGTTGTCTTACTCCAAGCTGTATAGGCTCGAAAGCCTACTACCAATTAAGCATATTAGGTGATGTGCATCTCTGTAATGAGAAGGGGTGTGGTCTAATGACATCAACACCCTATATCAGGTGTGCATAATTATTAGGCAACTTCCTTTCCTTTGGCAAAATGGGTCAAAAGAAGGACTTGACAGGCTCAGAAAAGTCAAAAATAGTGAGATATCTTGCAGAGGGATGCAGCACTCTTAAAATTGCAAAGCTTCTGAAGCGTGATCATCGAACAATCAAGCGTTTCATTCAAAATAGTCAACAGGGTCGCAAGAAGCGTGTGGAGAAACCAAGGCGCAAAATAACTGCCCATGAACTGAGAAAAGTCAAGCGTGCAGCAGCCAAGATGCCACTTGCCACCAGTTTGGCCATATTTCAGAGCTGCAACATCACTGGAGTGCCCAAAAGCACAAGGTGTGCAATACTCAGAGACATGGCCAAGGTAAGAAAGGCTGAAAGACGACCACCACTGAACAAGACACACAAGCTGAAACGTCAAGACTGGGCCAAGAAATATCTCAAGACTGATTTTTCTAAGGTTTTATGGACTGATGAAATGAGAGTGAGTCTTGATGGGCCAGATGGATGGGCCCGTGGCTTGATTGGTAAAGGGCAGAAAGCTCCAGTCCGACTCAGACGCCAGCAAGGTGGAGGTGGAGTACTGGTTTGGGCTGGTATCATCAAAGATGAGCTTGTGGGGCCTTTTCGGGTTGAGGATGGAGTCAAGCTCAACTCCCAGTCCTACTGCCAGTTTCTGGAAGACACCTTCTTCAAGCAGTGGTACAGGAAGAAGTCTGCATCCTTCAAGAAAAACATGATTTTCATGCAGGACAATGCTCCATCACACGCGTCCAAGTACTCCACAGCGTGGCTGGCAAGAAAGGGTATAAAAGAAAAGAAAATCTAATGACATGGCCTCCTTGTTCACCTGATCTGAACCCCATTGAGAACCTGTGGTCCATCATCAAATGTGAGATTTACAAGGAGGGAAAACAGTACACCTCTCTGAACAGTGTCTGGGAGGCTGTGGTTGCTGCTGCACGCAATGTTGATGGTGAACAGATCAAAACACTGACAGAATCCATGGATGGCAGGCTTTTGAGTGTCCTTGCAAAGAAAGGTGGCTATATTGGTCACTGATTTGTTTTTGTTTTGTTTTTGAATGTCAGCAATGTATATTTGTGAATGTTGAGATGTTATATTGGTTTCACTGGTAAAAATAAATAATTGAAATTGGTATATATTTGTTTTTTGTTAAGTTGCCTAATAATTATGCACAGTAATAGTCACCTGCACACACAGATATCCCCCTAAAATAGCTAAAACTAAAAACAAACTAAAAACTACTTCCAAAAATATTCAGCTTTGATATTAATGAGTTTTTTGGGTTCATTGAGAACATGGTTGTTGTTCAATAATAAAATTAATCCTCAAAAATACAACTTGCCTAATAATTCTGCACTCCCTGTATATATATATATATATGTTACATCCAATTAAAGCCCTTTCTGTGCTTTAAAAAAAACGGTATATAATATGCGTCGGTGCAATAAATTAGTAAAGTGCAAATTGCAGTTGAACGCAAACAGCAAAAAATGCAAAAAATGCTTGTGTCATTAAGTGAAAGACAAGCTTCTGAAGCTGTGTCCTTAAGGGGTTAAGCGACGCTGGACGTACTCACGCTATGCACGAGAACCTCCAGCGTTGCCGAAATCCCCATAGGAAAGCATTGAATAATGCTTTCCTATGGGAAGGTCTAATGCGCGTGCGCATTAGGTCTCCCCCGCCGGCTGACGTCGAAGGGGGAGGAGAATAGGTGGAGAGTAGGCGGAGCCTGACCAGCACCGAGGGACGTAGGCACTACAGGGTCCTGCAGTGACAGGAAAACTAATTTATCCAGTTTTCCTGGCACTGGAGAATCCCTTTAAGATCATCTCCCAGTTGGGAAGGTCCTACTCTAACAGCCTAATGTCTGCTAAATTAGCTACTCACTTGCGGGAAAATTTCCATCTGGAGCTCTCTGCAGTACAAGGCTAAATAGGGACACCTAATCCAGGTAAGGAATAATGTGGGTTTAGTTACACTATATGATCATACGTTGCGTCAGCCTACCACAACGCCAATGTACCCCATATCTGGCAGGTCCTACTCTAACAGCCTAATGTCTGCTAAATGAGCTACTCGCTTGGGGAAATCCTTGCGGTACAAGGATAAAACCCCCATTATTTTTTGCCAAGATTAGGTGTTTTTAAAAAACTAACAAAATCTGTCTGCACCAAAGTTGCTGTTTAGTGGATAAGGGAGTGAGCTGGATTTTCTTTTTTCTTTTTTTTTTTTTTATTATAGCAATGTGTATGTGAGGCAGTGTGTGTATATACTGTCTGTATGCGTGTGTGTGTGTGTAGTGTGTGTATAGCATTGTGTATGTGAGGCAGTGTGTGTATATACTGTCTGTATGCGTGTGTGTGTATAGCATTGTGTATGTGAGGCAGTGTGTGTATATACTGTCTGTATGCGTGTGTGTGTGTAATGTGTGTATAGCATTGTGTATGTGAGGCAGTGTGTGTATATACTGTCTGTATGCATGTGTGTGTGTGTGTGTGTATAGCATTGTGTATGTGAGGCAGTGTGTGTATATACTGTCTGTATGTGTGTGTGTGTGTGTAGTGTGTGTATAGCATTGTGTATGTGAGGCAGTGTGTGTATATACTGTCTGTATGCGTGTGAGTGTGTAATGTGTGTATAGCATTGTGTATGTGAGGCAGTGTGTGTGTATACTGTCTGTATGCGTGTGTGTGTGTGTGTAGTGTGTGTATAGCATTGTGTATGTGAGGCAGTGTGTGTATATACTGTCTGTATGCGTGTGTGTAGTGTGTGTATAGCATTGTGTATGTGAGGCAGTGTGTGTATATACTGTCTGTATGCGTGTGTGTGTGTGTGTAGTGTGTGTATAGCATTGTGTATGTAAGGCAGTGTGTGTATATACTGTCTGTATGCGTGTGTGTAGCAATGTGTTTTGTCTAAATATGTATAACAATGTGTACATATTGTTGTATGAGCGTGTGTCAGTGCCTGTATTCTGTGAGTGTGTGTCTACTATGTGTAAGTTATTTGTGTGTATAGTACATAACAATGTTTGTACATACCATTTATACCAGAGATGGATATTCTGGTTCTATTTCTCTCAACATTCTCCCATCTGACTGCTAAATATACATACACACACGCAGACTGCTGAATACAAACACACACACGCAGACTGCTAAATACACACACACAGAGTGCTGAATAAAAACACACACGTGCAGACTACTAAATACATACACACACACACATACATGCAGACTGCTGAATACAAACACACACACATAGACTGCTAAATACACACACACAGACTGCTGAATAAAAACACACACGCAGACTGCTAAATACACATACACACATGCAGACTGCTAAATACACACACACAGACTGCTGAATACAAACACACACGCAGACTGCTAAATACACACACACATACACACACATGCAGACTGCTAAATACACACACACACACATGCAGACTGCTAAACACACACACACACAAACACATGCAGACTGCTAAGTACACACACACATGCAGACTGCTGAATAAAAACACACACACACATAGACTGCTAAATACACACACACAGACTGCTGAATAAAAACACACACGCAGACTGCTAAATACACACACACACATACACACATGCAGACTGCTAAATACACACACACACAGACGGCTAAAAACACACACACAAACATGCAGACTGCTAAGTACACACACACACCACGCAGACTGACCTGTAGCTCCTCCCATGCGGACTCTTTTAGTGGAGAGGGCGGGACATGCAGTGACATCCCATCTCAGCCCTCTCAACACAGCTCTAGCACCAACAGTCTTCCTTGCAGGGCCTGAGAGCACTGCACACCCTGGTGGCCGGTGCTGATATTTCAGAACATTCTCCTCACAGAAACATTCTGTTAATTGTATTGTCGGTATACTTGCAATAACGGCACCGGCCAGGCGGCCTCGAATACCGGTCAGATGGCAACCCAACGCAGGACATAGGGGTGCACAGAGCTGGAATGTGTCATTATTATTATTATTATTATTATGTTATTATTTATATAGCGCCAACAAATTCCACAGCGCTTTACAATGGGTCATGCTCCTGATAACATTGCTGCTGTTTTAGTGACCGTGGAGTACATTTGTGGAGACAGTAACCCTCCAGTTCCACATAACCCGGGACATGACACCGGCCTCTGTGCGCAGTAGGGGCTGAGTATTGGGCAGACATTAATAGATAACAGTGATAGTTTGATAAGATTGGAGCTTCATCTATTTTATATATTATATTCTTAAAGCAAATATATCAAGGGGAAAAAGAACCAGAAAAAGTTTATTATTTGGGCCAATTTCACAGAATAATCCCTATGTTATTCTGGCCTTGGCAATGTGAGGTGGTAAAAATACCGGGGATGCCAGCCCTAGGGTACAGATATGCCCCCTCCCACTGACTCAATAAACCATTGGATTCAGAGTATTCTATGAATGTATATTTATTAACCCCAAGCCCCACTATATAAACAGCAATGCCCCCATACCGTGCTGTATAATAAACTGAATTAAAGTGGCAATGTCCCTAATTATGGAACTGAAGCTGCTATCTTTCCTGTTCAGTATTACAGGGAACGTGGAGCCAACAATATAATGGTGCCAAAGTTCCACCCAGGGATTTTAAGACCCCCACTTGGGCTAAAGCCAGAGTCAGCCCTCCCCAGGAACTGCTGTTGTCCAATCCCCATCCCATGTGCACTGGGCCAAAGAGCTGGGAAAAAGAAGGAATGGGTACATAGAATACACTTATATTGTTCTGTCAAGCTGCTGACATTTACCCCCATCTAGAAAACACTTGGGGGGTCATTTGCATAGCATGCCCTGTCTGTGCCAGCTGGCCTAAATCATCTCAGAAAATCAAAAGAAAATAAACAGCACAACCCAAGCTAGATTTGAGATAGTAACGCTTGCTTAGACCAGGCCCTCTCCACCTACTGTTCCCGTATGTCATATATGTTTTTTTTTAGTATTAATCGTTGGTATTGTTTACCTATTGTACAGCGCCGCAGAATCAGGGCTGCAGCTCCAGGCCCAGGCCCATGGAATAGGCCCATTGCTGCACACTAGGCAGTACTGCCACAGGAAGCACCTCTAGCAGCCATCTAGGGAGTGGCCAGTGAAGTTATTTTCTCTGAAAAGACAGTGTTTACTGCAAAAGGCCTGAATGGAATGATTCTACTTACCAGAACAAATACAATAAGCTGTAGTTGTTCTGGTGACTATAGTGTCCCTTTACGTTTGGAATCTTAAGAGGGATGTATGGGAACAAAACTTGTGTGGACTGGCTGACAATGAAATTAGTTTAGGTAATGCAGACGTTGGTCTCTCTAACACTGTGGCATGTCCCCTTTCTTTTACACTTACTACATACACCTTTTATCTTTCTCAGACTATAAACCAGTAACTTCTGCCTGCTAGTAAGAAGGTAAGGAGACCAGCGAGTGCTAGGGGACAGTCCTTAGAAAGCATGGAGTGAGTGCATCATTAGACACATTTATGCCAAGCTCAGGGTGCTGCCTGCATAGTATGCCCTTAGTTGGACAGCCTGCAGGATTGGCGGGCAGCCTGACATGCATTCATGCCAGACTGGCCTTCCAATTATTTGGACAGACATGCCCCCTTTTTGGGCATGTTCTCCCCTTCTGGCAGTTCTGGTCACGTGATTCGCACCAGTGGACCACCCTTTTACCCCGCCCATTGACTTCCTGCTTCACTGGACACTGCTGTTAGGGGTTATGGATTTACTTGAAAGATGAAAGCATAAGTTAGAGAGAGATTAGCATAGAGTATGTGTTTTCTTATAGCCGCATCCTATGAGTTTCCCTCCAGCACCATCTCCATCAGATACATGACGCTTATTTTTGGTGTTTTTGGTCGATAAAACTCCGTAATTAGGCACATCAAAATTGTCAGCACCAGGCCCACTGTGCTCTTAATCCAGCCCTGCGCAGAATATGTTAGTGCTATATAAATAACTGCAATTGTAATCTCGATTTTACCAAATTCCTAGAAGTGACTCTTCCCCCTTACAATGTCTGCACAGTGCAGAAATGTCTTCATAGCATTAGACTGACACCTAGTGGCTATTTTTATAATAGTAGAAGTTCTGTTCTTACTTTACCATAAGTCTTGACTTAACCACGTTGTGTCAAAATCAGCACAGAATGTGATAAAGCCACCTAATTTAGGCAGAGAATACCACATATTTATTGTTCTTGGTTACCACAGAGCTGTTTGTACTGATCCTATGAATGTTAGTATAATGTTCCCTACGAGTCTACAGTTTTAAAGTAAACAAATAGGTTTTTTAAGACTTTATTTGTAACCGAAATCTTCCATTCCCCAAATAAATGTTGTAGTTTTGTGCTTTTTCTAGTTCAATTACATCCTTCTTTGAAACAGATGCCCAAAATTGCACCACTTATTCAAATTGTGGTCTTACCCTTGATTTTTTTTGAGAGGCAAGATCATGTTTTGTCCCTGTCACTCCCTCACTTATCCGATTACAGCTCCCATGGTGCCCGTTATTATGCGGTTTGCAAGGTCTCCTTTAAAAGCCCAGAACACAGGGAGGAGGTTGCTATCAGTATTGTGTGTACACTGTATAGTACATATACTCCCTATAGTACCTATACTCCCTGTAGTACCTATACTCCCTGTAGTACCTATACTCCCTGTAGTACCTATACTTCCGTGTCTGTCTCCATCCAAGTCACCGGTGCTATTATCACCTCTACCTCGCAGGCTCGCTGGCTAGGTGTTCTCTTTGACTCCAACCTCTCCTTCATCCCTCATGTCAAGTCTATCACCAAATCCTGCCGCTTCCATCTCAAAAATATAGCTCGCAATCGCCCCTATTTAACGACGGATGCGGCTAAGGTGCTGGTCCATGCTGTTGTTCTCTCTCGCCTTGACACCTGCAATCCCCTTCTCAGTGGTCTTACGTGTTCCCAGCTTGCACCACTGCAATCTATAATGAATGCGGCGGCGAGGCTCATTTTACTAAAAGAAAAAACAAGCAATACAAGGCGCTAAAAATATCTGAAAGTGATATGAGTGTACTAAAATCCACACATAAAAGGTAAAGCTGCACCTTTAAAGTGCACGAGCTCTAAACACACCACAATGAATACAAAAACATAAAAAGTGCGCTATACCTTTAAAATTCACCTCAATTCTACCTTACTTCACAGTACCTCACTTGCAAATTTTGCACTTATTGAAATTTCACAAGAGTGTTATGCATTTATTTTCCTGTCCGCTCGCACCTCCCACGCCTCCCCGTTCTGTCAGTCCCTACATTGGCTTCCAGTTAGATATAGGGCTCAATTTAAGATCCTGATACTTTCTTACAAGTCCCTACATAATTTTGCTCCAACCTACATATCCTCCCGAATACACAAATACGTCCCGTCTAGGCCCCTACGCTCTGCCGAAGACCTACGGCTATCCTCTGTCTGTACTCCCCCCTCTGATGCACGCCTTCAAGACTTCTCCAGGGCTACACCATTTCTGTGGAACTCCCTTCCCTTCCCCCAGTCTCCACTCCTTCAAAAATTCATTGAAAACTCACTTCTTCAAGAAAGCGTATCAATTAAACTGTTAGCCGGTTTTCATCCCCTGTCCCCAACGACTATTCTCCTGCAACTGTCAAAATGACCTACTAAGCCCTCAGTGTATACTTTTCTAACAACCTACTCCACACCCCTACTTTTACCCTTTGGGTCACTATACCCCACTCCCTCTAGCATGTAAGCTCATTGAGCAGGGCCCTCAACCCCTCTGTCCTGTACGTCCACTTGTCTGGTTACAATTACGTGTCTGTTCACCCACAGCTCTATGGAATATGATGGCGCTATATAAATAATAAAATAATAATAATAATAATATTGAAGTCCCTTGGTCTTTTCTCGACCCTGCCCTTGAATTATCCATGTGTACCTTGCTCGGATTATTGCTATTCTCGACCTTGACCCCTGGCCTGGCCCAGAACTTTTGCCCCCTGAATACTGGCCCTTGGACTAAGCCCCCTATTCTATTTCTGGCTGTCTCTCTGTGTCATTAACTTACTTGTTCCTGGGCGACACTGCTCCGTTGCAAGTTGCCAGCGTTCTAATTGATTGGTGTGAACACTCCAAGGGGCACTGGGTAGGTCCACGTTCGGGAACCGAACAAGGTGGGAAGCAATCCACGAATGCTCCCCCTAGATGGCGTTTGTCTAACGAACAGGCCGCCACCCAGGGTCAGCAAGCGCCGAGGCTTCCCTTGCGGTTTGTGGTTTTGACACCTCGTTACGAAGTGTGAAAATTCTAAGACAACATTCTAAATGAGGTTTCCTGGTGGTCACCATTCGGGAGGTGAATGGTAGTCGTTCATATTGGCCCTCCTGAATGGGGAGCAAGTAAAACACAGGAATATAACCAATTACAGGGGAAAACATGGGGAATAACACATAGCAATTCACGAACAGGCAGCGGTCCCGCCACAGAGTGTGCACCTAACAATAACACTCAGTCATTGACACACACTCACACACTCTCATAATTTAATTAAGACTGGAGGAGAATGGATCAAGGCTGCACATGTTCCTGGGTCTGATGGGGAGCAGGAGATCTGCTTACTGTGATGCCCATGCTCCTTCCTGCTCCTCTCGGAGACCATCACAGGCATGTGACAGCCGGGGTCATGTCCTACAACAAGATTTGGTTTATGTTCAAGTGCATCAACCAGCTGCTGACACACAACATTTTAACTAGTGGCTGCATGGCACCAACAGAGAGGGATCCCAGTGTGCCATTTACACAGCATAGTGAAAGAAGACCAGGTCCTTCGAAAGTGGCCACCAGGACTGTGGTGGCCACCCGGGTAGGAACACGAGTTTCGCCGCCAAGGATGTCTTTTCCCCTCTCTCTGGAGCTCTGCTGTAGTAAATAGAATAGTATTAGTAAGGAAGAATAACATTTCCCAAGTAGTATAATCCAGGTATAGCTTTCCCCCACAGACTTTAGTCGAGACTGAATGCTGGGAGCGAACTGACTTTATTAGGGGCCACACAAAACCTTTTATGCAAAATCCCCTACATGGGGTTTCCAACACAAACATACAGGGTCTTTTCTTGCAAGGTGCTCTGTGCCTGAGAGATAATTGCCTGGAAAAAACGTATAATTTAATTATCTCTCAGGTATGGAAAAATCTAACATTTTTATAACATCCCAAAGCAGACATACAATAACTATGTACATCCTCAAGCCTTATATCCCGGATAGCCTGGATCTGAGCGCACAGCATATACAAAAAGCGCTCATATCCTACGAACACATCAGAAACACCACCGTGGTAAAGTTTTGACCGACTGCACAAGAGGCGCCTGCCCAAAATAGTTCCAGGTGAAAAGTGGTGGTGGTGGGTCTCTTTCGGGAGTGCGAAAACACATAAAATATCGAAAGCATGCTTGAGCTAGTATGCAGATAGTGTTCACCTCGTTCGTGGGAATGATTCCACTGAACAGTGTTCTAGGATGCATATAACCAAACCCAGTTGGGGATGGAAGTTCAGCGGTGTTTGCGAGGTCGAGTGTCCTGTTTTAGTTCTATGCACTCGACGACCAAACACCACTGCCTGCGTTCACGTGAACAAGATGGCCGCCAAAACGGGTTCATACATACGAACAGCGGACACCCAGCTGACCATTTAGAACACTGAGGTGTAAATCATTATTGAAGTGTTAACAGGGATGAATGAGGTTAATAAACATACGGGTGGTCTGGGTATTTCGTGGTTTTGTTAAGATCCCGAACAAAACAGGGAAAAAGTATGTACGCACGTTTTTTACCGAACAAAACAAGGGAATAATAAGAGAACACAGTATTCCAGTCACAGGGTGGTCTGTCACAAGGACATTTCCCAATTTTCTGGTTGGCCCGGTCTGGCCCTGCCCACTTATTACCTGGTTTTGTGCAATCAGAAAACCCTGACACATGACTTTAAATTCCTACTGCAAAAAAATTGTGTGTACCCTTTAAAGTGGAAAAAAATATACAATGGGTGAATAAAATGTATAGAATAATTTACCTATATGTATCTCCCACAATGTAGAGAATAAAGGACTCCTCCCAGTCCTCACAGAAAATACAAACAAAATAGATATATACAAAAGGGGAGAATAAAACAACTCATAGAGTAGTATATCAAAACCAATAAGCATATATGGTTCAAGGTTGCACTCACACAAATTGGTTGATTGTAGGCATGTCAAAAATTATAAAGATGGTATAGAGATGGTATGAACTCTTCAAACTCTAAAAGAGGGCATGTGGGAAACAAAAAATGACACAACAATAAGTGCAGATTTAAAAGACCATCTATTGCGCTAGATTAAGTGACACTTACACACTGGAAGAGGTGTTCAGGCATATAATGGTCTCAGAAGGTTGTTACTCCAAAGATGGAAAGTTACTCCTTGGTAGTAGTATATAAAAATGTATTAAGTGTATCAAAGCAAATAAAAATCAAATGAAATAAAAAAAAATGTAAATCCCACAGGGGCCCAACCCTACGCGTTTCGTCCGGTGATCCGGACTTCCTCAGGGGTATCGTCTGTTAAGTCCTCAATGTGGAATCAATCTGATGACTCTTTAGTGTCCACTTCTTTTTAAATCCCGCTAGCTGCTCCTCTTTCTAACAGCGGACCAATCCGATGCTGTGAGCCGCTGCTGTAAATCATCACTCCGGGATTGGATGACGTCATACGTTCTTCCATACGAGTGGACGTGAGCGTGTGCGTTCCATCTATGCGAGGACTTATACAGCGCTTGCGGTTCATTGCTCGCATTGAATCAGTTCATACATTATTATTATTTATTATTATTATTGCCATTTATATAGCGCCAACAGATTCCGTAGCGCTTTACAATATTATGAGAGGGGATTTAACTATAAATAGGACAATTACAAATAAACTTACAGGAACAATAGGTTGAAGAGGACCCTGCTCAATCGAGCTTACATTCTATAGGAGGTGGGGTGTAAAACACATTAGGACAGGAATTTGCAATCAAATAAGGTGGGCTGCCCTTTAGGAGAGGGCAAGAGACAGGTATGTGAGGTAAGGGTTAGTCTTGGAGGCCATCAGCTTTCCTAAAGAGATGGGTTTTAAGGCACTTCTTAAAAGATGCAAGACTAGGGGAGAGTCTGATGGCGGTAGGCAGGCTATTCCATAGGAAGGGAGCCGCCCGCGAGAAGTCCTGCAAGCGCGAGTTGGCTGTACGGGTGCGGACAACGGACAGGAGGTGGTCACGGGCAGAGCGGACAGGTATTTTAAAAGAGAGATTTTTAGAGAAAGGCTATTGTGAAAAATTCCTGAACGAAGAGATTAAAAAAGTTGGTAGTAAAGAAATGGATACTCTACTCAAGACAACAGATTTGAAAAAGGAAACTCAGGTTTTGAATATGCTTTTAACACTAAATACAATTACAAAGCCTTTGATATACAACGAATCCTTAAGAAACATTGGTGTGACGAAACCAATCTCGCCACATTGTATTGGAGGAGCCTGGTTGCCCGCCTGCTGCCTTTGTATTATGGACCGGCAGCTAAAGGGTTAATTTTACTGTGCAGAAGGATTTATTTCTCCCTTTCTGCACAGCAGTTCGGTAGATTTCATCTACCGAACAAACAGCCGTTCACCAACCTCCCCAGAGCCGTGGGAAGCCGGCCGGCGTTGTTAATTGGCCACCCAGAAGCTGGAGTGTGCTGCCAATTTACCTCCCTGAAGCTGCGGTTAATTGCCTGTTAACTGTGTGGCCGCTGTTACACTTAGCGGCCGCTAGGTGGCGCTGTTCTGGAGCTCCCCGGGCAGCCAACACTTTTCTGCCCGGCTTT
This sequence comes from Pelobates fuscus, assembly GCF_036172605.1. Taxonomy (NCBI): domain Eukaryota; kingdom Metazoa; phylum Chordata; class Amphibia; order Anura; family Pelobatidae; genus Pelobates; species Pelobates fuscus. The sequence goes on along the minus strand of NC_086327.1, from coordinate 1,198,393 downwards.
CATGCACCAAAATCGGACACTTTTACGTGCAGGTACCGCTGAACCTCCAGCCCCTGGTTCTCATTCGTATGGATTTGGTGAATGCAGGGAATTCGGTATTTTATGTTTTATGTGAACTGTAGTAACCCAGATAGCAATGCCATGGAGCCTGTTCGTATAATTAAAGACTTTAGCTCCATGGCAATTAAAATGTATTTGTGTGGTCTGGGTGCCATTCACCTAATAATGTGCGCCCAGACCTGAGCTATCTGGGGATATGTTACATGTCTGTGTTTTATGTATAAAATGTGTCTGTATGTATTTTAAAGTGATAGTCTGTTTCTGTGTCACCATGTGCATAATGGAGTCTGGCCTTTGTCTTAGGAGATAATTGAATTACTTCATTAATTATCTCCAGGGCAGGGAGGAGGAAACCTAGATGTTTTGTGGCTGTGTGTACGGAAATGATACATGTCTGTCTGCTGTTTCAGTCTTCCATCTGGTCCCCTAGGGGAGTGTCCACCAGGTGGGAGACCTGCATAAATACAGGGACAGGTAGCCCTGAATAAACAGACCACTGCTTGACCTTCAACACGGAGCCTTGTCTCGTTCTTGGGGGGATTCACTGTATGCTGTTGGAGATTTGACTGCTAGGAGTGTAAGCTGATGTCTGCTTTTCCTATTCATCTGCTAGCAGCTATTCGTGAGGTTCCAGCTTGGAGTGCTATCTTATTCCCTGGTATGCAGTTCGGGAGTTTGATGCATTCGCCTATAGCCAATTCGTGAGTTTTGATGTTCTGCAGTAGCTGTGCCTTTCTGAGAAAAGGGGGATTATCGCCTAAACGGATTTTAACCCCTCATATGCTGAAACGGTCCGTAACAATTGGAAACTCTTTTTAGAGGATGATTTTCTAAAACTCAAGATTCCAGATTATCCGAAAACTATTTTTAAAAGGGGGAACAATTTTAAGAATATTCTAGCACTTTTCGGAATAAGGATTGTATCAATAGACTTAACGCCGGTTTTCATACTTGTGGTAACTGCAAAGCGTGCGGTCACTCCTATAAGACATTTAAAGAATTTAAAAGCACACAAACAGGTGACGTTTTTAAAATAAATGGTTATTCATCATTTTCCTCCTCGCATGTTGTATACCTGATAACTTGTGGTTGTGGTGCACAATATGTGGGGAGGACGGGTAGAAAAACGAAGGTTAGATGCTTAGAACACTATAATAATGCACGCAAACGAATTACCACTCACTCAGTTCCCACACATTGCAATTCCTGCCCATCTTTTACTAATAACCTTAATTTTATAGTTATAGAACAGGTATTTTTAGATGAAAGAGGGGGGATATTATGCTAAAATTAAGAAAAAGAGAAAGGTTCTGGATTCATAGATTAAAAACCTTACAACCAAGAGGTCTGAATGTAGAATTCGATTTACTGTGTTTTTTAATATAGGTTTAATTAACTTTTATCTTTTTATATTGGTTTATTTGGGGTTTGTCACTTATTGTTTTTTATTTCTCACTTATGGATTTTATGTCTTTTTCAATTTGATCATGTCTTTTGTAATTCAATCTTGTTTTCTAGGAATCAAATTCCTTTAAGAGTATAAGTTTTAACAGTCCTTCATTAATTTAAAGGATAAAGGATTGGTATTATTTTGGAACATTTTATTATTTTATGTATTTTTTCCAAAAAGTATGGTAGTGCATGTCTAAAAGAATGCATGAAATGCAAATTTCCTTTTGTTTTGATTCTTGTAACATTATTTTTTTGTAAATTTTTTGTAACACTGTTTTCAATCATGAGCGTCTATGAGATGTATGAACTGATTCAATGCGAGCAATGACCCGCAAGCGCTGTGTAAGTCCTCGCATAGATGGAACGCACACGCTCACGTCCACTCGTATGGAAGAACGTATGACGTCATCCAATCCCGGAGTGATGATTTACAGCCGCGGCTCACAGCATCAGATTGGTCCGCTGTTAGAAAGAGGAGCAGCTAGCGGGATTTAAAAAGAAGTGGACACTAAAGAGTCATCAGATTGATTCCACATTGAGGACTTAACAGACGATACCCCTGAGGAGGTCCGGATCACCGGACAAAACGCGTAGGGTTGGGCCCCTGTGGGATTTACATTTGTTTTTATTTCATTTGATTTTTTTTTTTTTTTTTGTCAATCTTTCTTTTATTAAGGCACGAGTGAAGGGTACAGAAAAAAGAAAGGGAAATGCAAGGATTTTCACAGAGTAACGTTAAGATAGCAATAACATCGTTAGTTACATTTCCATGTTATCAATGCCTCATTTTTTATATTAATTTGTAAGTCGTTTAACGTAAATTGAGCATAAAACAAGAATGGGTATTATATTAGCAGGTAGTCGTATGTTTGCAGTAGCTTTCAACGTTAATACGTATGTACAGGTATATGCTAAAGATCTTTAAACATCTAGAAGACGCCACTTTTTTTTGTTAAAACATTTTTCCGTTGGCTTGTGGTGTAGCATAAACATAGTATAACCAAAAACAGTGCCTATCTAGGTAAACTGTTAAAATAGTGAGTTGGTAGGCTATATAACATCGTAGACACTTAGGGGATCACAGTGTCAGGCTAAGCATTCAAGAATATTGCAAGCTAGATAACTGTCTTCATCCTACTGAGTATTCATCAGTAGGAAAAACATTTGTAAGGAGGCAACTACGCTAAACGTGCATACAGTGATGGCTATGCGCAAGGCTAAGGGGCTGTGTGTGTTTACTAAGAGCTTACTTTTACACTTCACTGGGCACATGACAGGCGTGTAAACATGTATATGGTGCCTATGTTTGCTAGGCTGTGTAGGTTGAGTGTATTCCCTGTGTCTCATTGTGGTAAGAGCAAGCTAAAGGGTTGTAGCGTAGTTTTCCAAATAACATTTAAAAAGAGATTAAAATAAGATAATAGCATAACGTTATACGAGTAGCAACGTGGTAAGCATAGTTACAAGTGGGAGTCCAGCAAGGGGAGTCCATGTGGTTCATTCAGGCTAGGGTACTGCAGCCGTTGGCGGAGAGTGATGGTGGTGGGACTGTCAGTTTGTGGGGCATTTGATTTTTATTTGCTTTGTCACATTTAATAAATTTTTTATATCTTACTGTCAGGATCGGGACAGGGATCCAACACGCAGAGTACAAACAGTAGCCAGATACGTATACCGGACCTTAGAATGGCCGGACTAACGTAAGTAGTACAGTATAGAATGGTCAAAGACAAGCCGAGGTCGAGGGTAACAGAAGACAGGTAAGCGAGAGACAAGCCGAATCAAGGGTAACAGAGATAAGCAGAGTAAGGTAAACAAGCCGGGTCAAAACCAAAAGGGATAATAGAATACACAAGCACTGAGTGACTAGAACAAGCTAGAACCACGACAGGGCAATGAGCTAATGAAAGAAGCTCTGTTAAATACCCTGTTCAGAGCAGTAACCACGCCTCCGAGGCGTCCTGATTGGTCCTGCAGCAATTGACTGACAGGTCGTTCCGGGGGAGTGTCCTGATGACTACTTCCTGCCTAGATGCTGTAAAAGGCAGTCACTCCCTCGCGGCCGGCCTAGCATGACCGGATAGACCGCGGGGAAGGGAGCCATCAGACCGTCTGGATGGAGGAACAGCTAAGTCTCTACCTCTTTCGGAGGTAGAGACCACAGGTACCCTGACAGTACCCCCCCTCTCAGATACGCCCACCGGGCGGAATGAACCGGGACGAGATGGGAAGCGAGAGTGATACGCCCTGCGGAGACGGGGAGCATGAACATCCTCCTGAGGTACCCAACTCCTCTCCTCAGGACCATATGCCTTTCAATCAACCAGATATTGTACTCTCCCCCGGGAGATTCGAGAATCAATAATAGAGTTAACCTCATACTCCTCCTGACCCTCCACCTGAACGGAGCGAGGAGGGGCTGTTGTGGAGGAAAATCTGTTACATATGAGTGGTTTCAGCAATGAAACGTGAAACGAGTTCGGGATGCGTAAGGTATTAGGAAGAGCTAAACGATACGCAACTGGATTGATACGGGTCAGCACCCTGTAGGGTCCAATATAATGAGGAGCGAACTTCATGGAGGGCACTTTTAAACGGATGTTCCTCGTCCTCAGCCATACCCTATCACCTGGAACAAAGACCGGAGCCGCCCTTCTACGTTTATCAGCGTGTTTCTTGACCAACATAGAGTTGTGCACAAGGATTTGTCGAGTTTGATCCCACAACTTCCTCAAATTGGCAACATGAACATCAACCGACGGCACCCCCTGGGAAGGAGAATCCGAAGGAAGAATAGACGGATGAAAACCATAATTCATGAAGAAGGGGCTTGAATGAGTAGAATCGCAAACAAGATTGTTGTGTGCAAACTCCGCCCAAGGAATCAAACCGACCCAATCATCCTGGTGTTCAGAAACAAAGCATCGTAAATATTGTTCAATTTTCTGGTTGGTACGTTCAGCAGCTCCGTTAGACTGAGGATGATAGGCAGAAGAAAAGTTTAATTTAATACCAAGTTGAGAGCAGAAGGACCTCCAAAAGCGGGAAACAAATTGGGAGCCTCTGTCCGATACAATTTGAGAGGGTATCCCATGTAGGCGAAAAATCTCCTTAGCGAATATCTCTGCCAATTCGGGAGAAGACAGGAGTTTAGGCAGGGGAATGAAGTGTGCCATCTTAGTAAACCTGTCAACCACGGTGAGGATAACAGTCTGTCTTTTAGAGATAGGTAGATCGACAATAAAGTCCATGGCCAAACAGGACCATGGTTTCTCTGGAACCTCCAAGGGGTGCAGGAATCCACATGGAAGCGCATGGGGTTGTTTGGTTTTAGTACAAACTTCACATGCAGCGATGAACTCCTCAATATCCCTCCGTAAAGCAGGCCACCAGAAGTCCTTAGAGATCAACGCGTAAGTTTTGCGAATACCAGGATGTCCCGCCATCTTGCTATTATGTAAACACTGTAAAAGTTCCAGTTGAAGAGCAGGAGGAACGAAATGACGGCCCGCAGGAGTCTGTTTAGGTGCTAGATGTTGCAACTTAATGATCTCGGCCAGTAATGGAGAATGAATCCTGAGATTCGTATTAGCAATGATATTGCATTTCGGAACTATAGAAGAAAGAACTGGTTCAGGTACAGTAGAAGGTTCATATTGGCGAGATAATGCATCGGCTTTAGAGTTTTTAGAACCAGGTCTGTAAGTCAGTACATAATTGAAGTGAGTCAGGAATAAGGACCAACGAGCTTGTCTAGAGGATAAGCGCTTAGCCTCCCCAATATAGGACAAGCTTTTGTGGTCCGTCAAAATCGTAATAGGGTGTAGGGTCCCCTCCAACAAATGTCTCCACTCCTTTAAGGCTTTAATGACTGCTAACAGTTCCCTCTCCCCGATGTCATATCTGCTCTCAGGCCCAGAAAATCTCTTAGAGAAGAAACCACAAGGGTGTAACGGTTTATCCACCCCTAACCTTTGAGACAGAACAGCCCCAACTGCTGTCTCAGAGGCATCGACCTCGAGCAAGAAAGGCAGAGTCGTATCAGGATGGACTAGAATGGGAGCCGAGGCAAAAAGTTCCTTGAGAGTCTTGAAAGCACCAAGAGCTTCCTTAGACCAGAACTTAGTATCAGCCCCTTGTTTGGTCATATTGGTAATAGGCGCAATGATAGAGGAGTATCCTTTAATGAAGTGCCTATAGTAGTTGGAAAAACCAATAAACCTTTGGATAGCCTTGAGTCCTTTGGGCAAGGGCCAGTCTAAAATAGATTGGAGTTTTACAGGATCCATTTTAAAACCTTCCCCAGAAATCACGTATCCAAAAAAGTCTACCTGAGACTGATCAAAACTGCACTTCTCCAATTTGCAATATAGACCATGTTGCAGCAGCTTGTGTAATACCTTTCTGACCTGTCTATGGTGAGTCTCAATCTCCTTAGAGTGTATTAGTATGTCGTCCAGGTAAACAATAACACAATCGTGCTGAAACTCCCTAAGTACCTCATTAATCAAATCTTGAAATACTGCAGGAGCATTGCATAGTCCAAATGGCATAACAGTGTATTCGTAATGGCCATACCGGGTATTGAATGCCGTCATCCATTCGTGACCTTGCTGGATTCTCACCAAATTGTAAGCCCCTCTGAGATCTAACTTGGTGAAGATTTTGGAGCCCTTAAGACGATCAAATAACTCGGTAATCAGTGGGATAGGATAGGCATTTCTGACAGTTATTTTATTCAAGCCTCGGTAATCGATACAAGGTCTCAGCGTGCCATCCTTCTTCTTAATGAAAAAGAACCCAGCCCCGGCCGGAGAAGAAGACCTCCTGATGAATCCCTTTTCTAAATTCTCCCGAATATACTCCTCTAGAACCGAGTTTTCCTGAACAGACAAAGGATATACATGGCCCCTCGGAGGCATAGTGCCGGGTAGAAGCTTAATCTTACAGTCAAATGACCTGTGTGGAGGCAAAGAATCGGCATTCTTCTTGTCAAACACTGCCCTTAAGTCTAGGTAAAGGTCTGGTATTTGTCTTTCTGTGGACTGAGTAGGATTCTCCGGTATGTTAATATTAGCTAATGGAGAAACCTTGCACAAACACCGATCCTGGCAGCCCTGGCCCCACGAGAGTATCTCTCCTAACTCCCAATCGATAATAGGGTTATGTTTTTTCAACCATGGGTACCCCAGAACTATGGGAACGGAAGGAGACGAAATGAGCATAAGAGATAAATTCTCCACGTGTAGGATACCAACATTTAACTCAATGGGTATGGTCTCACGAAAGATAACAGGGTCTAGTAGTGGTCTACCATCTATGGCCTCAACGGCCAAAGGTGTCTCCGTTAGCTGGGATGGGAAATTGTTCTTACTAGCAAAGGCTTGGTCGATAAAATTCTCAGCAGCACCGGAATCTATCAATGCCATAGCCCTTACTACTTCCTTCCCCCAAGTTAAGGAAACTGGTAGCAGAAGCCTGTGATCTTTATAATTAGGAGTAGAGGACAAAATAGAAACACCCAAGGCCTGTCCTCTAGAGAGACTTAGGTGCGAGCGTTTCCCGGGCAGTTAGAACAGTTCGAGAGTAAATGACCCTTGGCTCCACAATACATACACAAACCCTCTTTTCTCCTGTGCTGTCTTTCTTCCTCAGAGAGGCGGGTATAGCCTATCTGCATAGGTTCAGTAAGCAAAGATATCGTGGAGTCAGGACTTGGAAAAGCGGGAGCTAACCTAAAAGAAGGTCTCTGGTTCCTCTCTCGAGTGTTCTGTCTCTCTCTTAGACGTTCATCTATACGAGAGATGAACGAAATTAAATCCTCTAAATTCTCAGGGAGTTCTCTGGTAGCAACCTCATCAAGGATTACATCAGATAGGCCATTCAAAAATACATCCATATACGCCTGCTCATTCCACTTGATTTCTGCCGCCAGAGACCTGAACTCTAGTGCATAATCCACCAGTGTTCGGTTCTCCTGTCTCAGGCGCAACAGTAATCTGGCTGCATTAACCTTTCTACCTGGAGGGTCAAATGTTCTTCTAAAAGCAGCTACAAATGCGTTATAGTTATAAACTAATGGGTTATCGTTCTCCCATAGTGGGTTGGCCCATCTCAGAGCTTTCTCTATGAGTAGGGTGATAATAAATCCTACTTTTGCCCTATCTGTAGGATAAGAGCGAGGTTGCAATTCAAAGTGGATACTAATTTGGTTTAAAAAACCACGACACTTCTCAGGAGCCCCACCATAGCGTACTGGGGGGGTAATGCGAGCAGAAGCACCCACTGTGGCTACCTCTAGACCTGAACCGACAGGAGAAACAGGGGTATTACGTATCTCCTCTGGTGGGTTATTGGCACAAGCTAATAGAGCCTGTAGCGCAAGCGCCATCTGATCCATTCTGTGATCCATGGCTTCAAACCTAGGATCAGGAGCAGCCAGCTGACTGTTTGTACTTGCAGGATCCATTGGCCCTGTCGTAATGTCAGGATCGGGACAGGGATCCAACACGCAGAGTACAAACAGTAGCCAGATACGTATACCGGACCTTAGAACGGCCGGACTAACGTAAGTAGTACAGTATAGAATGGTCAAAGACAAGCCGAGGTCGAGGGTAACAGAAGACAGGTAAGCGAGAGACAAGCCGAATCAAGGGTAACAGAGATAAGCAGAGTAAGGTAAACAAGCCGGGTCAAAACCAAAAGGGATAATAGAATACACAAGCACTGAGTGACTAGAACAAGCTAGAACCACGACAGGGCAATGAGCTAATGAAAGAAGCTCTGTTAAATACCCTGTTCAGAGCAGTAACCACGCCTCCGAGGCGTCCTGATTGGTCCTGCAGCAATTGACTGACAGGTCGTTCCGGGGGAGTGTCCTGATGACTACTTCCTGCCTAGATGCTGTAAAAGGCAGTCACTCCCTCGCGGCCGGCCTAGCATGACCGGATAGACCGCGGGGAAGGGAGCCATCAGACCGTCTGGATGGAGGAACAGCTAAGTCTCTACCTCTTTCGGAGGTAGAGACCACAGGTACCCTGACAACTACTACCAAGGAGTAACTTTCCATCTTTGGAGTAACAACCTTCTGAGACCATTATATGCCTGAACACCTCTTCCAGTGTAAAAGTGTCACTTAATCTAGCGCAATAGATGGTCTTTTAATCTGCACTTATTGTTGTGTCATTTTTTGTTTCCCACATGTCCTCTTTTAGAGTTTGAAGAGTTCATACCATCTCTATACCATCTTTATAATTTTTGACATGCCTACAATCAACCAATTTGTGTGAGTGCAACCTTGAACCATATATGCTTATTGGTTTTGATATACTACTCTATGAGTTGTTTTATTCTCCCCTTTTGTAGATATCTATTTTGTTTAAATTCCTACTGTCAGATCTTTATATTAACAAACAGACTGAATAACGGAGGACCTAGAACAGAACTCCCTACCCCAGATAGACTCCACGGACCACTCACTTCACTTTATCTTTAAGCCAATGTTAAATCCAATAAAGAACAATTTCCATCTGAATATACTCTTAATTATAGGCACCACGCCTATTTTACTCTAATTCTTTGGCACGATTCCTTAAAGAAAAGAATCCTGAAAGATTAAAAATAGCTGTCTGAATATTGCCTCACTTAACTCCCTAAGAAGTCATAGGTGAATACCATCTGGGCCTGGCGCTTTACCTATATTAACTTTAATTCCCGAACTAATACAAAAAATGTGTTATACTACACTGATCTGTAATAATACAATGTGCTGTAATAATACATTAAGATGTAATAATGCACTGAGCTGTAATAATACAATAAGCTGGCATAAAACAATGAACTGCAGTGATTGTGGTTAATAACGGTTAGTTTTCTTTCACTGAGCATCAGGTGGCATTATATCCACACCTGATCCGCTCAGAAATTTTTTATTTGTAATATAATGTTTGCATTAATTTTATTCCAGGGATGACATGTCAAGCTCGAAGTTCGTATGTGGAACACGAGGTCCTCTGGGGATATCGTTTCATGCCTGTGCTTACCTTGGAAGAAGGTTTTTATGAAGTGGATTATGACACCTTTCATAATACCTATGAAACGCCCACTCCCAGCTGCAGTGCCAAGGACCTAGCAGAACAAAATGTAAAAGGTGAAATCTTGCCGATACAACCTGCCAACCACAAGGCCAACCAGACCATGGCGGATGACATTGAGGAAGGGCAGGAAGATGGCATCACACCTGTGGTATCTAATGGGGACATCAGTAAAATAAAGATAGCAATGACGGAACAAATATAAAAACAATTGGGACAGGATAGGATTTCACATCACTACAAGGACAGTGCTTTGTTCTTACAACGTCTTGTACTAAATATCTGCAGAGAACACTTTGTAACCATTGAGATACACCCTGTCAATGCAGAAAGAGGGATGAACCATGTCTTACAATTCTTTGATAAAAACAACTGGACACAATCTAACCAGATTTGCTCCCACAGCCGTCTCTCCAAAGGGATGTTAGCAACACCATGGCTGAAGCTGTGGACTGTTTTTTGCTGGTTTTAACCTTTTCTCTCATCCATTAGTGGAATTTGCAATACTGCAAGTACTTACCCTCCTCCACAAACAATAGTGAATGTTATGGCCATTATGGGCGAAGTGGGGAATTATCTCCATACACATTCCACTCTTGTCGTTCTACAAAACGCTGCCCTTGTTATTTGTCTTTTGTGCTCCGTGGAAAATGTATTTGATAGAAACCAAGAGCAAAGTCATGACAACAATTGTACACTGTCTCTCTTTACACTCCGATCTAGATAATGAACACTGTGATCATAACCTCATTTCCTGTACCCTAACTCACAGAAACGCCACCTGATCATAAGACATAAAGTAATATTGTAGCATTACTTGCCTGGTTTACAATATTTTGTTCTGTATTTTTGAAAGACAGACCTGCCTTGTTTTCCAAATCTTAATTAAATGTAAAACCGTGGATTTTATTACTGGTTATCCGACAGCTGCAAGATGTGATGCTTCACTTCCATTACTGTTTGGTCACTTTTCAGTCACTTAGCTGATGCGCACAACTAAAATAACGCCCCGATCATCTTATAAATCGAAATCTAATAACTTCAAAATAAATAAAGTTAAATCAAAAGACTGCATGTTCATCAAATTCAACTGAATAGAAATGTTGATAATTCTGAATAATCAAAACATTGAAATGGTTTCCAGTATATCAGACAAATGGAGATTGCCGCCTCAATGATAAAATGACAGCGGACTAACGGATCTGGGTTTAAATGAATTATTCAGACACTTTCTACTGAAAAGGTTTACAATATGTAAAATATCCTCAAACTCAGAAAATGGACCCAGAAATGTCCAACTCTTTATTTAGAGAGAGACGTTCCTACAGCTTGGAAGGGGGAGAAAACGTTCTTTGTTACTTGGAACCATTATGTAAATGTTCTTTGCAACACCCCCACCACAAATAAAATAATCTCTCTCAAATTCCAACACAATTAAAAGATCACAATCAGAAGACAAATTAAAACACTTGACAAACACTGAAGATGCAGAGCTAACTTTTACCAAGCACCCAGCTCTCTCACTAGCCATCACTCGGCTCTCTCACTAGCCAACACTCGGCTCTCTCACTAGCCGTCACTCGGCTCTCTCACTAGCCGTCACTCGGCTCTCTCACTAGCCATCACTCGGCTCTCTCACTAGCCGTCACTCGTCTCTCTCACTAGCCGTCACTCGGCTCTCTCACTAGCCGTCACTCGGCTCTCTCACTAGCCGTCACTCGGCTCTCTCACTAGCCGTCATTCGTCTCTCTCACTAGCCGTCACTCGGCTCTCTCACTAGCCGTCACTCGGCTCTCTCACTAGCCGTCACTCGGCTCTCTCACTAGCCGTCACTCGGCTCTCTCACTAGCCGTCACTCGGCTCTCTCACTAGCCATCACTCGGCTCTCTCACTAGCCGTCACTCGGCTCTCTCACTAGCCGTCACTCGGCTCTCTCACTAGCCATCACTCGGCTCTCTCACTAGCCGTCACTCTGCTCTCTCACTAGCCGTCACTCGGCTCTCTCACTAGCCGTCACTCGGCTCTCTCACTAGCCGTCACTCGGCTCTCTCACTAGCCGTCACTCGGCTCTCTCACTAGCCATCACTCGGCTCTCTCACTAGCCATCACTCGGCTCTCTCACTAGCCGTCACTCTGCTCTCTCACTAGCCATCACTCGGCTCTCTCACTAGCCGTCACTCGGCTCTCTCACTAGCCGTCACTCGGCTCTCTCACTAGCCGTCACTCGGCTCTCTCACTAGCCGTCACTCGGCTCTCTCACTAGCCATCACTCGGCTCTCTCACTAGCCGTCACTCGGCTTTCTCACTAGCCATCACTCGGCTCTCTCACTAGCCGTCACTCGGCTCTCTCACTAGCCGTCACTCGTCTCTCTCACTAGCCATCACCCGGCTCTCTCACTAGCCATCACTCGGCTCTCTCACTAGCCATCACTCTGCTCTCTCACTAGCCATCACTCTGCTCTCTCACTAGCCATCACTCGGCTCTCTCACTAGCCGTCACTCGGCTCTCTCACTAGCCGTCACCCGGCTCTCTCACTAGCCATCACCCGGCTCTCTCACTAGCCATCACTCGGCTCTCTCACTAGCCATCACTCTGCTCTCTCACTAGCCATCACTCAGCTCTTTCACTAGCCGTCACTCTGTTCTTTCACTAGCCGTCACTCTGCTCTTTCATAAGCCGTCACTCTGTTCTTTCACTAGCCGTCACTAGCCGTCACTCTGCTCTTTCATTAGCCGTCACTCTGCTCTTTCATTAGCCATCACTAGCCGTAACTCGTCTCTTTCACTAGCCATCACTTGGCTCTTTCACTAGCCATCACTCTGTTCTTTCACTAGCCGTCACTCTGTTCTTTCACTAGCCATCACTCTGCTCTTTCACTAGCCGTCACTCTGCTCTTTCATTAGCCATCACTAGCCGTCCCTCGGCTCTTTCACTAGCCATCACTTGGCTCTTTCACTAGCCATCACTCGGCTCTTTCACTAGCCAGCCATCACTCGTCTCTCTCACTAGCCATGCTCTTTCACTAGCCGTCACTCGGCTCTTTCACTAGCCATCACTCGGCTCTTTCACTAGCCATTACTCTGCTCTTTTACTAGCCATCACTCGTCTCTCTCACTAGCCATCACTCAGCTCTTTCACTAGCCATCACTCAGCTCTCTCACTAGCCATCAGTCTGTTCTTTCACTAGCCATCACTCAGCTTTTTCAATAGCCATCACTCGGCTCTTTCACTAGCCATCACTCTGCTCTTTTTAACTAGCCGTCACTCTGCTCTTTCACTAGCCGTCACTCGGCTCTTTCACTAGCCATAACTCTGCTCTATCACTAGCCATCACTCTGCTCTTTCACTAGCCATAGCTCTGCTCTTTCACTAGCCATCACTCTGCTCTTTCATTAGCCATCACTAGCCGTCACTCAGCTTTTACACTAGCCTTTACTCTGCTCTTTCACTAGCTGTCACTCTGCTCTTTCACTAGCCATCACTCTGCTCTTTCACTAGCCATTACTAGCCGTCACTCGGCTCTTTCACTAGCCATCACTCTGCTCTTTTACTAGCCATCACTTGTCTCTCTCACTAGCCATCACTCAGCTCTTTCACTAGCCATCAGTCAGCTCTCTCACTAGCCATCAGTCTGTTCTTTCACTAGCCATCACTCAGCTTTTTCAATAGCCATCACTCGGCTCTTTCACTAGCCATCACTCTGCTCTTTTTAACTAGCCGTCACTCTGCTCTTTCACTAGCCGTCACTCGGCTCTTTCACTAGCCGTCACTAGCCATAACTCTGCTCTATCACTAGCCATCACTCTGTTCTTTCACTAGCCGTCACTCTGTTCTTTCACTAGCCGTCACTCGGCTCTTTCACTAGCCATAACTCTGCTCTATCACTAGCCATAGCTCTGCTCTTTCACTAGCCCTAGCTCTGCTCTTTCACTAGCCCTAGCTCTGCTCTTTCACTAGCCATCACTAGCCGTCACTCGGCTTTTACACTAACCGTCACTCTGCTCTTTCACTAGCCATCACTCTGCTCTTTCACTAGCCATAGCTCTGCTCTTTCACTAGCCAATACTAGCCGTCACTCGGCTCTTTCACTAGCCATCACTCGGCTCTTTCACTAGCCGTCACTCGGCTCTTTCACTAGCCATCACTCGGCTCTTTCACTAGCCATCACTCGGCTCTTTCACTAGCCATCACTCGGCTTTTTCACTAGCAATCACTCTGTTCTTTCACTAGCCGTCACTCTGCTCTTTCACTAGCCGTCACTCTGCTCTTTCATTAGCCATCACTAGCCGTCACTCGGCTCTTTCACTAGCCATCACTTAGCTCTTTCACTAGCCATCACTCGTCTCTCTCACTAGCCATGCTCTTTCCCTAGCCGTCACTCGGCTCTTTCACTAGCCATCACTCTGCTCTTTTACTAGCCATCACTCGTCTCTCTCACTAGCCATCACTCTGCTCTTTCACTAGCCATCACTCGCCTCTCTCACTAGCCATCAGTCTCTTCTTTCACTAGCCATCACTCAGCTCTTTCACTAGCCATCACTCGGCTCTTTCACTAGCCATCACTCGGCTCTTTCACTAGCCATCACTCTGCTCTTTTTAACTAGCCGTCACTCTGCTCTTTCACTAGCCGTCACTCGGCTCTTTCACTAGCCGTCACTAGCCATAACTCTGCTCTATCACTAGCCGTCACTCTGCTCTTTCACTAGTCATCACTCTGCTCTTTCACTAGCCATAACTCTGCTCTCTCACTTGCCATCACTAGGTCTTTCACAAGCCGTCACTCTGCTCTTCCATTAGCCATCACTAGCCATCACACTGCTCTTTCACTAACAATCAATCTGCTCTTTCATTAGCCATCACTAGGTCTGTCACTAGCCGTCACTCTGCTCTTCCATTACCCATCCCTAGCCATCACTCTGCTCTTTCACTAACAATCAATCTGTTCTTTCATTAGCCATCACTAGGTCTTTCACTAGCCATTACTCTGCTCTTTCACTAGACATCACTAGCCATCACTCTGCTCTTTCACTAGCCATCAATCATCTCTCTCACTAGCCATCACTAGCCTTCACTCTGCTCTTTCACTAGCCGTCACTAGCCATCACTCTGCTCTTTCATTAACTTTCACTATGCTTTTTCATTATCCATCACTAGCCGTCACTCGGCTTTATCACTAGCCGTCACTCTGCTTTCTCACTAGCCATCACTAGGTCTTTCATTAGCCATCACTCTGGTCTTTTACTAGCCATCACTAGGTCTTTCACTAGCCGTCACTCTGCTCTTTCACTAGCCGTTACTAGCCATAACTCTGCTCTCTCACTAGCCATCACTCTGCTCTTTCATTAGCCATCACTAGGTCTTTCACTAGCCGTCACTCTGCTCTTTCACTAGCCGTCACTCTGCTCTTTCACTAGCCGTCACTAGCCATAACTCTGCTCTTTCACTAGCCATCACTCTGCTCTTCCATTAGCCATCACTTTGCTCTTTCACTAACCATCACTCTGATCTTTTATTAGCCATCAGTAGGTCTTTCACTAGACGTCACTCTGCTCTTTCATTAACTTTCACTATGCTTTTTCATTATCCATCACTAGCCGTCACTCTGCTCTCTCACTAGCCGTCACTCAACTCTTTCTCTAGCCATCACTAGGTCTTTCACTAGCCATCACTCGGCTCTCTCTCTAGCCGTCACTCGGCTCTTTCTCACTAGCCATCACTAGGTCTTTCATTAGCCATAACTCTGGTCTTTTAATAGCCATCACTCTGGTCTTTTACTAGCCATCACTAGGTCTTTCACTGACCATCACTAGGTCTTTCACTAGCCATCACTCGGCTCTCTCTCTAGCCGTCACTCGGCTCTTTCTCTAGCCATCACTAGGTCTTTCACTGACCATCACTAGGTCTTTCATTAGCCATCACTCGGCTCTCTCTCTAGCCATCACTCGGCTCTCTCTCTAGCCGTCACTCGGCTCTTTCTATGGAGGATTCCACGGCCTCGCTCAGTGTTGACGTCAGCTCCTCGCATATGATGCACCTGATGCTGAAGAGGATCTCATGGAAGAAGATGGCAGTACCTGCGAGAGATTGGGTGAGGTAAATTAAAACTACCTTCCCCATCTGCCTCGTGGCTACCACAATACAAGAGGAGCAGTCACCATCTGTGGCTTTTGTACCCCAGAAGGTGAAAGAGCCCCAGAAAATAACTGATCTGGGTCGATAATCAAACTCTGTATATTCAGTGGTAAGTTTACCCAGAATTCCCTATGGAATTGGTTAATTTATAGGCAGCGCCTTGAGGATAGAAACCGTGAGAGAGACGTTCCTGAGTGAAATCAATGGAGGCCACCACCGGCTCGTTTCACTCACACGGAGTTACCGAATCTCCCATAAAAAGACTGGCAGTCAAAACGTATCCCAGTCTTCAACTAATGTACACTGCATGTGTCTTTATGGTATTATTTAAATAATGGATCCACGTTGTTATAGTTGTAATAAATATGCCAGTAAGTTTTTAGATATTTTTATTAATAACTAGAGTTGAGCAAACCCGAACTGTAAAGTTTTTGGACTCCGGACCCGAACACGGACATTTCAGTGTATGTTCGGGTTGGAGTTCAGTGTTCGGCGATTTAATGGCGCGTTTTGACAGGCTGCAAGGCAGCCAATCAACAATCGTTTGACTCGTGTGCCCTTAGAAGCCATCACAGCCATGCCTACTAATGGCATAGCTGTGATTGGCCAGAGCAGCATGTAAGCTATCTACCAAAAGGCTGAAAGACCTAAATTGGTCTTTCAGCCACATTTACTAATACTAAGTAAAGATTACTTAGTATTAGTAAATTCAGCCCCTACTCGCTATACCGCGTGTAGGGGCATGTCTAGTAAACAGTGAGCAGCCAGTGGCCCTAAATTTAGAATAAGGGGGGGACCTATTGTCCTCCCCCCTTGCCCCCGCCCCTAAATAAAAATGTAAAATCCCCCACCCCGTCAGTCCCCTCCCCCCAAAAAATAACCCCTACCTACCCCCCTCATCCTAAAAATGATGTGTCATTTTACACAGCGTGGGAAAGTTCTTTGGAATTTTCCCACGCTGTGTAATTTGACTCATAACAACACTCTAATGGGTGGATTGAAAGTAACTGGGCAGCTGTAATTCAAAAATGCCCGGGCTGAATTTTTCCCCCAGTCCAGCACCTGTTCTTATCCTTACTGTCATCCAATTTTTACTTGAAATGGAACTTAATAGTTTCTTGTATATGGATTCTTATCAGCCTGAGCACATTCTGTTATCTGGCCAACTGCTGGTCACTGCACTGCCCTGTGTACACTTCATCTCAGCGGTACCTGACCCAACATGGCTGCTCAGTCATGTTCCCAAAAATCTGTATATGGGATAAAAAATTTTTTCAAACTCAAGGAAATAATGTGAGATGGGGAGAGATAAAAAGGGATCTGGATACGATAATTTGGAGAGATAATATGTAAAAAAGAAGGCGTGCTATATTTAGAGGTGCATATAGAACCCTACTATAAATGCAGTGCTAACAGCAGAATTCAACAGAGTAATGGAAGGAGGACAGAGGGGGCACAGGCTGCTAGTGTCTCTTATCACACTGGTGACCACTTCCAAATAGTGCCATAATTGGTGGTCGGGGGACAGAGCAAAACAGGCCTGATCAAGTATGTTGTGGTCAGGAGCAGGTCCAGGCTATCCTTAGAGGTTCCCAATTCCATCTAGGTGGCAGAAAAAGGATCCAGGGGGTCTCCATAGCCCCTTTCCATAGTGATAACAGCCCATTTTTGGATCCACGAGGCAGGGGTTTCCCATCCCTCAGGCCGGGGAATTGAAGAAACTCTACTCCCCATCGCTTCTACTTTTAACCTCTCCCTCGCCGTTAATGGGCGATAGGTTAACGTTTATATCCATTACTCTGAAATTTAATACAAATTTATATAAACAAAATTCAGCCAAAACATAATTGCGTTTACTGTATTTTTCCGTGTATAAGACGCCCCTATGTAAAAGATGACCCCTATTTTTTGAGCCCAAAATTAAGAAATAAATGTTTTAAGCATCAAATAGAACATATTGTGACGGACCGCTGGCACTCCGACCGAGTACCTCCGCCAATCGATGCTCCTAGCGCTTGCCGAGGACTCCAAGCACTCCAACCGACTTCATCTCGCCATCTTTCACCCACCCTGGATCCACGACCAGGATCCAGCTCCCAGTGGGTGAACCTCTCCTAAATCCAGAGAGCGTAGCAGGAACAAATCAAGCTCTTACAAGAGCTTACTCTGGGGAGTAAGTGATTATAGCAATCCCCAGAGTGTAGGTATCCCTTCCCCCAAGCATGAGCCAAGGCTTCAAGAAAGGTGCAAGTAGGTCTGGTTTATTGAGGGCTACCTGCCTGGTATTTATGCACTCCCCAAGGGGACCTGATGGAACAATGGGACATATATTGGATATTAGCCAATCACAGACAATACAAACAAAACACTCCCACAGTGACATCACAATCCCTCCTCTCTATCCTGGAGATAATTGGGAAGTAATCAAATTATCTCCCAGGACAGAGGCAAGACTCCATTAACCACATGGTTACAAAAATACATAAAATTACACAATGTTACAATTACTACATAAAAACATATACCGTATATACTCGAGTATAAGACGAGTTTTTCATCAAATTTTTTGGTGCTGAAAAAACCCCACACGTCTTATACTTGAGTGAGTGTCTGTATTATGGCAACTTACATTGCCATAATACAGACAAGGGGCTGTTGGGGGCTGGCAGAGAGTGTTTACTTACCTTTACAGCAGCTCCTGTCAGCTCCCTTCTCTTCCAGTCCGGTCAGCTCCCTCTGCAAGTCTCGCGAGAGCCGCGGGGTCATGCTCCGCGCGGCACTCACACCGCGAGACTTGCAGTGGGAGCTGACCAGACCGGAGGAGAAGAGAAGGGAGCTGACAGGAGCTGCTGTAAAGGTAAGTAAACGCCCTCTGCCAGCCCCCAACAACCCCTTGTCTGTATTATGGCAATGTAAGTTGCCATAATACAGACACTCACTCAAGTATAAGACGAGTGGGGGGTTTTCAGCACAAAATGCAGGAAAGGTAAGTAAACGCTCTCTGCCAGCCCCCTCCTACACAGTGCACACCACTGGACCACCAGGGAGTGAGAGCCCCCCTCCCTGCCATGTATCAAGCAGGGAGGGGGGACAAAAAAATAACAATTTAAATAATATAAAAATTTTTAAATAATAATAATATTAAAAAAAATAATAAAAATGCCCACTCCCCACCAAGGCTCTGCATCACACACACACACACACTGCACTCATTATATACACACACTGTAAATAAATATTCAATTAACCCTTTCAGGACCGCTGACGGTTCAGGACCGTCAGCGGTAAAACGTGCGTTTGGACCGCTGACGGTCCTGAACCGTCATAACGGTCTGGGGCTACTTACCTGATCGCCGTCGGTCCCACGGCGGCGATCAGTGCTCCACCCGGTCCAGGGGGGTTGCCTGTCTGCCCGGGCAGTCCCCCCTCGGCAGATCAGGACCCCACGGCCATGTGATCACTCGATCACATGACCGCAATAGGTGTCTGTGTATCTGCCTGCAGGGGGACTGTCTGTGCTGACAGGCAGTCTCCCTGCAAGTGAAAAATCCAAAAAATAAAGTTAAAAAAAAACAGTGTAAAATCAGTGTAAAAAAAATAATAATAATATGTGTATATATATATATATGATATATATACATGTATTTTATCTATATATAATATATGTATATGTATCATATATATAATGTCATATTAAGTGTATTTTTATATTTATATATACGTATATTAATATAAAAATACACTTATATTTAAATTACACACGAATATATACAATATATATAATTGCTATATATATGGTATATATATATTATTATAAAATACAAATAATATGTTAATAAAAATAAATAACAAAAAATAAAAATAATTTTTAATAATTATAAAAAAATTATATATATATATATATTCAGTTTTATTCTAACAGTATTTTGATATATATATATATATATATATATATTTATATCAAAATATACTTAGAATGTAATGATATATATATCTATGTATAAATAAATAAATAAAAACAATACGAAATATACATATGTCCATATACATAATTACATAAATAATTTCATAAATATCCACGTAGACGTCAAATATATAAATATGTATATATATTAAAATTCTACATGTGTATTTATGTAATATTTTTACCTAATTAAGTAATTTTAATGATTGCAATTTGAGGGACCTGCCTGCCAACCCAGGCCGAAAGTCCAGATAATTTAATTTGCTAGCACTATGTTTAACCCTGTAACTTTCTATGACACCCTAAAACCTGTACATGGGGGTACTGTTTTACTCGGGAGACTTCGCTGAACACAAATATTAGTGTTTCAAAACAGTAAAACATATCACAGCGATGATATTGTCAGTGAAAGTGAAGTTTTTTGCATTTTTCACACACAAACAGCACTTTCACTGAGGATATTATTGCTGTGATACATTTTACTGTTCTGATACACTAATATTTGTGTTCAGCGAAGTCTCCTGAGTATAACAGTACCCCACATGTAGAGGTTTTATAGTGTTTGTGAAAGTTACAGGGTCAAATATAAGGCTTGATTTTACTTTTTTTTGTATTGAAATTTGTCGGATTGGTTAGGTTGCCTTTGAGAGCGTATGGTAGCCAAGGAATGAGAATTAGCCCCATGATGGCATACCATTTGCAAAAGAAGACAACCCAAGGTATTGCAAATGGGGTATGGTCAGCCTTTTTTAGTAGCCACTTAGTCACAAACACCGGCCAAAGTTAGCGTTTCTTGCATTTTTAACACACAAACAAATATAAATGCTAACTTTGGCCAGTGTTTGTGACTAAGTGGCTACTAAAAAAACTGGACATACCCAATTTTGAATACCCTGGGTTGTCTACTTTAAAAAAACATGTACATGTTAGGTGTGTTTCGGGGATTTATGACAGATAACGGTGTTACAAGGTCACTATTGATACATTTAAAATATATATATTGAAACAGCAATTTCCTACTTGTATTTATAGGCCTATAACTTGCAAAAAAAAGCAATAAAGCATGTAAACACTGGGTGTTTTTAAACTCGGGACAAAATTTTGAATCTATTTAGCAGTTTTTTTCATTAGCTTTTGTAGATAAGTAAAAGATTTTTCAAGTAAAAGTCCAAAAACATGTTTTTTTTTTAATTTTTCACCATATTTTATTATTTTTTTTAAATACAATATTGGACATAATACAAATAATGGTATGTAAAGAAAGCCCCTTTTGTCCTGAAAAAAACAATATATAACTTGTATGGGAACCGTAAATGAGAGAGCGGAAAATTACAGCTAAACACAAACACCACAAAAGTGTTAAAACTGCTCTGGTCCTTAACGTACAAACATCGCAAAAACAGGCCGGTCCTGAAGGGGTTAATATAATTTTTTTGGGATCTAATTTTATTTAGAAATTTACCAGTAGCTGCTGCATTTCCCACCCTAGTCTTATACTCAAGTCAATAAGTTTTCCCATTTTTTGGGGGTAAAATTAGGGGTCTCGACTTATATTCGGGTCGACTTATACTCGAGTATATACGGTACATGCAACATATCCCCAGATAGCTTAGATTTGAGTACACATTATTACCGAATGGCGCTCAGATTACATAGTCACATAGCTGAAAAGAGACTTGCGTCCATCAAGTTTAGCTTTCCTTACATTTGTTTTTTGCTGTTGATCCAAAAGAAGGCAAAAAAACCCAGTTTGAAGCACAATTTTGCAACAAGCTAGGAAAAACATTCCTTCTTGACCCCAGAATGGCAGTCAGATTTATCCTTGGGTCAAGCAGTTATTACCCTACATTGAAAGATTATATCCTTGAATATTCTGTTTTTGCAAGTATGCATCCAGTAGCTGTTTGAACATCTGTATGAACTCTGATAAAACCACCTCTTCAGGCAGAGAATTCCACATTCTGATTGTTCTTACAGTAAAAAAACCTTTCCTTTGCCTTAGACGAAATCTTCTTTCTTCCAGTCTAAATGCATGGCCTTGTGTCCTATGTAAAGTCTGGTTTGTGAATAGATTTTCACACAATGGTTTGTATTGGCCCCGAATATATTTTTTATAATGTTATCATATCCCCTCTCAGGCGACGTTTTTCTAAACTAAATAGGTTTAAATTTGTTAACCTTTCTTTTCCATTCCTTTTATTAATTTTGTAGCCCGCCTCTGCACTTTTTCTAGTGCCATAATATCCTTCTTTAGAACAGGTGCCCAAAATTGCACAGCATATTTAATATGTGGTCTTACCAGTGATTTATAAAGAGGCAAAATGATATTCTCGTCCCGAGAATGAATGCCCTTTTTCATGCATGACAATACCTTACTGGCCTTGGCCACTGCTGATTGACATTGCACATTGTTGCATAGTTTGTTGTCTATAACAATTCCCAAGTCATTTTTGTGTGTTGTTATCCCTAATTCGCTCCCATTAAGGGTATACGTTGCTTGTGTATTCTTTACGCCGAAGTGCATAACTTTGCATTTTTCAACATTAAATTTCATCTGCCATTTGAGTGCCCAGTCCCCCATTCTATCTAAATGCCTCTGCAGCAAAGTAATATCTTGCTCACATTGTATTATTTTACAAAGTTTTGTGTCATCTGCAAACACTGAAACATGACTTTCAATGCTGTCTTCAAGATCATTTATAAACATGTTGAATAGAAGGGTTCCATCCTTTGGAAGTGGCCGGGGTATTCTTCATCCCAAATGGTATTACCTTAAAGTGGTACAATCCAAAGAAGGTGACAAAGGCCAACTTAGGGACAGCATCTGCCGGCAGGGATATCTGCCAGTACCCCTTGCACAGGTCAATGGTGGTGAGGTACCTGCCCAGAGCCATCCTATCCAGAAGCTTGTCTATACGGGGCATGGGGTATGAATCGGTGACCATCTTGTTGTTGAGCAATTTGTAGTCGATGCAGAAACGGGTAGTGCCATCTCGCTTTGGGACCAGGACAACCGGGGAAGCCCAAGGACTTGTGGACGGTTCAATGACCCCTAACTGAGCATCTCTTGAATCTCCTGCTGCATACTCCCCCTGGTACCCAATAGGGGGCTTGTCGCAGAGGCTTCTGCCTCCCTTGCCCACCTTTTTAAAGGGGGGCAAGGGAGGCAGAGTACCTAAACAGCAGTTTTAGAACTATAGTGTCAGGAATACAAACACTAGTGTTCCTTTAACATTCGCTCTAATGTCTCATTTTAGGTATTCACCCCGTTTAATTCCTTCTCGTTTACGATCTACCCAAGGCTTCCCATAAATGTTGTACTGGGACAATAGAGAAGGTACAATCACCCACATAAGGGGGACCTTATCATTTTCTGGGCACTGATTGAATTTATTAAAAATAAGATAAGGGATGGGTAATTGTCCCCACATATTGCATGATTTAACAGTCTCCCATTTGGAGTTTGTAGCCCAAACAAACAATATAACCTGTAAACATTCATATGTCAGCCTGAAAGCTTCTTTTATATTATCCAACTTTACTCACACAACTTAAAAAAATATATATATATATATACAAAAAGGTATGACCTGGTAACTAGAGTAAATTCATGGCTTTTTCCTGAGCGGAGTGAAATCTGGAACTATCATGACCACAGTGTAGCGGAATGGAGAACCCAAATACACTTTTATTCCCTTTGTTCAGCTGTCAATACACCCCCTTTCGTTTATGAAACCTCTCTGTGTGGCCCCTTGTTCGCACCTTTTAAATCACCAACCACCCCTGGCTGTTAAACACAAATTGGTTATTAGTTAGTGTTTTCCCTGTGTGGCTGCCATTCGTATAACCGAACGCACATGTTCAAACAATTGGCAGCCATTTTGTCTCCCGAACGCAGGCAATGGTACATGGCCGTTGACAGCATGGAACGGTTTTCAGATACGCGACCCTGCGAACACCCAGGAAACTGGTACTGCTGTCCATCCAACTTCCAGAATAGTTAGGAGAACTGTGTTCGGTTCGCATAAACTACCGAACACGGGGAGCATTCGTACCGTAACTGCCAGGGGGTGGATTCTTCAGTGTTCGTATGAGAATCCTCGAAAGATGACCATCCATTGCCTTGTTTTTTCTGGAACGATTTTGGGGCATCACCTCGTGGCCGACCGGTCAAAACTTCATTCAAATGCGTTCCCGATAGTGATCTGAATGATATTTTGGCAAAGTGTGCGCTCAGATCCAAGCTATTCATTGATATGACTTTTGTGGGGTTCTGATGTTATTAAAGTGTATTTTTGGGGTGTTCTGGTACATTGTATATTTTCTGTACCTGAGAGATAATTAGGTTATAGCTCTTTCTCACGCAGTTATCTCCCAGGCACAGATGATCCTGGGAAGAAAACCCTGTATTATTGTATGAGAAACGCTATGTAGGGGTCTGTGCATAAAAGCTGTGTGTGGCCAAAATAAAAATCAGTTGACTCCTAGAACTATGTGTCGTCTAGTTGCTGGGAGGGAAAATGTCTGATTGTTATACTGCTTCTTTCAGCTTTGATGCAGGAATAGCAGGAGAAACCTATGCTAAGTATTGGAGCTCCGCGGAAGGGATAAACAGAAAGCGAGAAAAAATAAAAAATAAAATAGAGGGACCTAAACGGAGAGGAAAGGAAAATGAAATCTTGCTTTAGGAGAGTAGTTAATCATGGAATATTGTAAAAGATTAAATTGATTCTGCATCCAGTGATTTATAGGACTCTTTGTGCCAGGTTTTCCAATTTTATTTTTTACGGCAGTGAGATTATCATGTGTTCGATTGTAAAAAGATTATATGAAATATAGTTCGGATTGTACTGAAGGGAATAATCATTGCCCTTATATAGCATACATAATCAGCTGTTTGCCAAGCTGCTCACTGTGGGACCCAAATGCACATCTTCCATGGCCCGGTGATTGGGGGTGGAAGAAGGAGAACAGTAGACAGGGAATATCATTGACAACGCCAACAGTAGAACTATACGACTGCAAGAAAGGCTGCCTTACACACAGCACCATGCTTTGTATTTCATGTACTGCATTTGCCTGCTGGTTCAGAGGACATGTGAGACAGGAAATGCTGTGGTCTGTTTGAGAAACCACTTTCTTGCTGGACACTGCACTCGTTGAGTCATGGAGATCTTATGTCTCCCTGAGCAAGTGTCTGCCATGTTGTTAACTAACCATTCATTTTATGTACATAGATGTAGTAAAGAATCTGTAGATCAATTGTTCAAGAGTCTTTATTGACATATAAAGGAATATTATCTGAATGTCCCATCTCAGAACAGATACACCTCGTTTCACATGGAAAACAAGCAAAAGAACTTCCTGGAGCAGACATTGTATTCAGGAATTGAGGAGTCTTCAGTATTACCAGGTACAGTTAGGTCATTACTGAAGGGAGCATGGAGTCACTTAGATTTTGCCTGCGAATGTGCCAGCCTCTACCTGCTCGTCCCATCTTTCCACCTGAAAACAAAAACAGTGTTCAAAGTATAAGGCTGAGTCAGGAATCTCCAATTGCTGCAGTCGTTTTTAGAGCCACATATTCTGTACACAGACACTACAAATCAGTTTGGCTTCAAGCAAGGTTTGTTTTAGGAGAATGGCTTATGTATTGGAATATGGAAAGGCCATATTAATTAAACTGAGTCTTTTGACTATTTCAACAGAATACAAACTACGTAACAGACCGACATGAATATCTCCAAAATCAATAAATCTTGATCGTATGCAAGTTCCAGCGGTTTGGTTTTAATTTGGCATATTTAGCGGCATAGCAAGTTATTGATAAGTGGGCCTTACACGCACAATTTCCAGGACACACTGGAGGGAGAAACCGCTAGAACACATTTACAATTATTAATAGGTTGCCATTGGCACAATACTCCCTCAGTTTGAATCACTCCAGATGTTGCAATTCTACTCCGCATTCTGTAAGAACAATGGAACTTAAACTAAATAAAAAAAAAAAAAATAGATTTCTTACCCATGAGTTGAGACACATTGTTTTATAAACACGTTTATAATATTCGCAGGGATAGGAGTCCTTTCCTTTGGAGGTCAGAGACTTATTACAGCGATGATAATCTTAAAAGGAAAAATATGTATATTCAGAAAGTGACATCTATTCATCCTTTATGGTAGTTTAACTAGGGTTAAGTCACAAGTATTAAAGATCTCGTTCTAGTACTGGGGAATAGGGATGCATAGAGGCCACAAAGAGCAAACAATATCACATGTGTCTACTCAAACAGAACATTTGCTTACATTCAAGACTACAAAAAAAAATAAAATAAACTGAACATACTACGTTTAGTAAAAAAAAATATAAACAGTGCATTCCACCTAATTTGCTAATAGGCAAGTCAGCCCCAGTCTATCACTACCCATCTTTTGGGCAAAGTGAACGCTCATTATCCTATCAAAGGAAGTGGGCTTTGGGTGCCAGGAGAGGATTAGTTCTGTTAATCCACTCGAAAACAGTGATAAAACCAGTGGGACAACACCAAAATCCATATTCAGCATGTCAATGGGGCTTGGTGTTCCATTTAAGTACAGCAGCCAGTGCAGGCACAGCATATCTAACTTCGCAATTTGGCATATACATTAAATGTAATATCACCTCTTGAATCCTATGAATGCTACCATCCCTTCCCTCCTATCTCCTGCCAATTGCCAGTCTTCACCCAAAAAATGGCAAACCAGCCTCAAGGACTGTGACCCATGTCTATAAACATGTACCTAGTGCATTGCTTTGCCAAATCATCTTAGAACGATTTAACTTCTTACTTGGGGTACATTTGTCTCCACTAATTCCTACAGAAAGCCAGAAGCTTAGCCCAGCAGTGCAGAGCCAAGCTCGTCGGCTGAGAGCCATCAACTTATGTTTACAATGAGCTAAGATTTGCATTGCAGTGCTTAATTTAGAAGAGCTAACAGATGCTCCTGTAGGATCTTCCAGCATTCTGTAGGAAGCAGTGGAGCAGCACCAGGCAAACTCCAAAGGATCCTTAAAAATGTGGGGGAAAGGGGAGCAAGCTAGTATATTCCTGGCACTATAACCACTATACTGAGTCTATAGTGTAACTATGTAACTATGAGTCAAGTGTTACTATAAAAAAAAAAAATGTAAAAAAGAAAAAAGCTAAAATTAAAATAAAATTTAAAAAGCGCTAAAATACAGATATGCAAATGTGTATCTGTATTAAAGTCACAATGAATAAGTTACATTTCAAGCTCTAACATAATGACATTTAACCATGTCCACAGGCAGTATGTAGTTACTTCAAGAAGCCATCATGCAAGCCAACAGAAGTCAGTGTGGAAATGAAATAAAATATAAAGAAAAGCTGTAGTGGAAGTGTTTGACGCTGGCTCATACCATCCACAAACACAGAACACAGTATAAAAAAAAAAAAAAAAAAACAACAACAAACACAAAAACCAATGCATTTTAGAAAGATTGATACGCGTGTTTTGTTCTGTGTCTAATCCAGGTGACATGGGAGCATAACCCAGAAAAGGAAACGGATCAATTAAGCAGCATATTGCAGTAACGTAGTGTATGAATGCTATGTAAATATGATATGTAGGGATCAAGTACACAGACCAGCTCTAACCATTTAGGAAAGTATTAATAGTAATCTATCCACACACCACTGTGTATAGTTCACCCTAATACTTCCCTACAATACTGGACATGTATGCAATATAGAGACGCACATTGTAACATCTACGAGATGGAATTTTTTCCCAAGTAAGTGGGTTAATCTCATAAGAGCAGACATTAGACTGTGAGAGTAGGACCTGCCAAAGATGGGGTACATTGACGTTGTGGCAGGCTTATGCAATGTATGATCATATAATGTAACTAAATCCCCATTTTTTTGCCTAGATGAGGAGTTTTTAAAAAAAAAAACTTTTACAAACTAATAAAATCTGTCAACATTGAAGTTGCTGTTTAGTGGATAGGAGAGTGCGCTGGATCTTGTGTATTGTTTAATCTACGAGATTTACCAAAGAGAGCATTGGGGGGGGGGGGGGGGGGGGTTATGTAATTTCTCTGCTGTTTAGGATTTAAGTTGCTTTGTTTATGCAGCCCTTGCAACAACACCCTGCATATGACATACAATGCGTTCCTCAACACTTCATGTAAAGAGATCCTTTACTGCACAGTCTGTTTAATTTAGAATTTATCTCCTGCTCTTCCAATTGTAGCAGAGACTGGGTAACACGGCTGGTTACCTCCACTATTAATGACCAGACCCATTCCGCGTCCCCCCGTAACTGGATGACACACAGCTCCAGGGGCACAACAATGACTTTATTGGCCACAGGCAGCTTTATACTTTCCCCGTGCAAGGGATGAAACACATGTGAAGACAATGTCCCCTCGCAGGGCCCTACCGCTCCCGGGGGGTCTCACAATGGAACCGGAATCCCAATCCCTTTGTGCCCAGTCCCAGCCACCCAAATATAGGGTTTCCCACTTCCTGTGCCAAGGGGTCTTTTTCCCAGGACACTTTGCACCTGGGAGTCCCAGCGCCAGAAAGATTCCCGCCTCCTGGGCTCCCAAGCCCAGAAAGCCTACCAAACCGCCATTGTCCCCGAGAGTGTCCCCACCAATCTCAGGGATTCCCCTCCCCCCAAACAGTAACTGACTCCGTTCCTTGGATTCCTGGGTGAAACCAGGCATTCGTCCTCGTTCGGGAAACGAATGCTCCCCTGGCCGCCGTCTGTCCATACGAATGGCGGCCACCCAGGGAAGCACTCATTAATAGCTTCCCTTGTGGTTTTACACTTATGTTGCGAATTGCCAACATTATAATGTATTGGTGTGAACATTCCACGGGCCACTGGGGAAGTCCTCGTTTGGGAGCCGAATGAGGTGAGAAGCAATCCGCGAATGCTCCCCCTGGATGGCGTTCATCTAACGAACGGGTGACACGCACCGAGGCTTCCCTTGCATTTTTTTTTTATACCTACTTAGCGAGGTGTGGACTTTCTAAATGGTGTATTGGGGTGGTCCCCGTTCCGGAGGTGAATGGACTTTGTTTGTACACAGTCTCCCGAACAGGGAGCAGGTAAAACACAAGAAATCACGAATACATGGGGAACATAGGCAAATACACTCAATGCATTTCATGGTTTTGCGGTGATCACGCTGCACCAATAGCTTGCTAGAACCTGCAAGAGCCTACTTTGTGTGATTAAAGTTCAAATTACAGAGCAGAAGATAAAACATCTAAAGCAAGTTAAAGGACCACTGTAGTGTCAGGAAAACATACTCGTTTTCCTGGCACTATAGGGTCTCTAGTTCCCCCCCCACCCTCTGGGTCCCGCTCCCGCCAGGCTCTAGGGTGTGGAAGGGGTTAAATCTTACCTTTTCTTCACGGCCAGGCTCCCTCGGCGGTGGAGAATCTCCGCCTCCTTTCCCCGTCATCGGCTGAATGCGCAGCACGAGCATTCAGACAGTCCATAGGAAAGCATTCTCAGTGCTTTCCTATGGACGCTGGCGTCTTCTCACTGTGAAAATCACAGTGAGAAGCGCCTCTAGCGGCTGTCAATGAGAGCCACTAGAGGCTGGATTAACGTATTTGTAAACAGTTTCTCTGAAACTGCTATGTTTACAGCAGAAAGGGTTAATTCTAGATGGACCTGGCACCCAGACCGCTTCATTAAGCTGAAGTGGTCTGAGTGCCTATAGTGCTCCTTTAACATCGGGTAGAAAAAGAAACAATTTTTTATTGCAGGCCATGTCAGTCACAGCCAGGAGGAGGTATGGCTATTGCAGCATAAACAGAAACAAACGTTATTTAACTCCTAAATGGAGGAGAATTAAGCAGTAGGACCTTAGGGGCATAAGCTATACACAACAACTGCTTCATTAAGCAAAACTTGTTTTGATTCTATAGTATGCCTTTAGATCAGGATACAGACAAAGCTCCAATAAAAACTTATCACTCATTAACCAAAACACAGTAAGGTTATTCAGGACGCCTGTGTCTATACACAAGGTCAGTGCAGAGAGTTAAACAGCCTTACCCGGTTCGATCTGGTATAAAAGAGGTGCAGCCTTACCCGGTTCGATCTGGTATAAAAGAGGTGCAGCCTTACCCGGTTCGATCTGGTATAAAAGAGGTGCAGCCTTACCCAGGTAGTTCTGGTATAACAGAGGTGCAGCCTTACCCAGCTAGTTCTGGTATAAAAGAGGTGCAGCCGTACCCAGCTAGTTCTGGTATAAAAGAGGTGCAGCCGTACCCAGCTAGTTCTGGTATAAAAGAGGTGCAGCCGTACCCAGCTAGTTCTGGTATAAAAGAGGTGCAGCCTTACCCAGGTAGTTCTGGTATAAAAGAGGTGCAGCCTTACCCAGGTAGTTCTGGTAGCAGTGTTTGGTCTGATTCTGGTTGGGAAAACGAGCATCAAAGGGAGCAGTCTTGAAGTTTTCAATCTTCTGACGGATATCTTCAGACATTTTGCCTAAAAAAAAAAATTTTTTTTAAAAAGGAGTTGATACAAAGGGGAAGAAAAAATATAAAGTAGTGAGAACTTTGATTCTTTATTTTTCTTCCCCCAACACATCAGTGGCATAAGACAATATTTTTGCAATACATTCAGCTATAATTTTAAACAAGTCTTCTATAACGGAACACTCCCACCCCATTATAGTCCATTAGACTGCGGCCGCCCTGTGCCAGCGATGGCATATACCAATTCTCTCAATAGGTGCTTATCACTCCCAGCCTCATTGGGGAATGAAAATGTTGTCGTGGAGAGTATGCTATGCTGTAACTTAGTAATAGGTCTTGCTGATAACAGAGGACTCCAAATTGGAAGATATATCTCACACACACACAGTGCACCTTACACCACACTGGCCGTTAAAGCACAATGGATGAGCAGGTAAAGTTCAATTAGTAGAAACCCACACTAAATACCAGGCTGAGAATGAAATGAATTCAGATAGAACTATTACATTGTCCCGCAGCTTAATTCACAAGTGTTGGAAGGAAATGGGCAGTAGATTTTAATTTTTCAGTTTTAATCTATTTGTTCATTCATAACTTAATTACTTTGCAATATATTGTACAGTTTCTGTCTTTAAAAAACAAGGTTCATAAAACATTAAATTCAACTTCCTGGAAGGAATAAATGTTAGTGAATCTGTCTACATGGGGGTGCTGCAATTTGCTTAGAAAGTGGCCAACTGAGCTACGTCCCTTGTCCTAGAATGGCAAGTTATAAGAGTGGCCCATTGTATAAAGTGTAAGTCACCTAGAAGGTCACTCAGGATCTCAAATTTCAGAGATCTCCAATTAAAGTAGAACTGTTACATCCCGTTTCTTTACACAATATAACAGCTTGGAGGAACATTTCCTAACAATTAGATATATCCCAGAGAAGACATGCATGTACAGGGATGGGGAATTTGTGTCTCCTGACTCCCGGGAGTTTAGCTGCTATTGAGGAAGCCAAAGCATGTGAGCACTAGATGATCAATCCGCGGTTCCTGCATTCAGTGGCAGACACCCAGAACAGGGAAGAGCAATTACTGAGGGATGTTCTCCATGTAACATTTACAAAATATCTGGCTTGGGAGAGAATGCAGTACATACTAAACACACACACACAACACAGTGTGAGCATAGACACAACCAGCACACACATGCACACACAGCGCGCACACACACAACACAGTGAGCATAGACACAACCAGCACACACACACAGCGCGCGCACACAACCAGCACACACACCAATCCCCTGGAGTCAAATCTGACCCCCAATCGCCCTCCGGTGATGTTGGTGTGGGGGTCAGTCTGGGCCCCGGTGGGGGAGGGGAGAGGGGGTGATGGTGGGGTCAGTCTTGGGGTGATGTTGATGTTATTTATTGAGAGGAATTAGTATTTCCCAGGATGCCCCGCGCTGGGGGTGATATTGGGGTAGGAGGGGGGTCAGTCTGGGGGGGCTGGGGGTGATGGTCAGTCTGGGGGGCTGGGGGTGTCAGTCTGGGGTGATGTTGGGGTGGGGGGGTCAGTCTAGGGGGCTGGGGGTGATGTTGGGGTGGGGGGGTCAGTGTGGGGTGATGTTGGGGTGGGGGGGTCAGTCTGGGGGGCTGGGGGTGATGTTGGGGTGGGGGGGTCAGTCTAGGGGGCTGGGGGTGATGTTGGGGTGGGGGGTCAGTCTGGGGGTGATGTTGGGGTGGGGGGGTCAGTCTGGGGGGCTGGGGGTGATGTTGAGGTGGGGGTGTCAGTCTGGGGGTGATGTTGGGGTGGGGGTCAGTCTGGGGGTGATGTGGATGTTATTTAGTGAGAGGGATTAGTATTTCCCAGGACCCCCCGCGCTGGGGGTGAGGTTGGGGTAGGAGGGGGGTCAGTCTGGGGGTGATGTTCAGTCTGGGGGGGCTGGGGGTGATGTTGGGGTGGGGGGGTCAGTCTGGGGGTGATGTTCAGTCTGGGGGGGCTGGGGGTGATGTTGGGGTGGGGGGGTCAGTCTGGGGGGCTGGGGGTGATGTTGGGGGTCAGTCTGGGGGTGATGTTCAGTCTGGGGGGGCTGGGGGTGATGTTGGGGTGGGGGGGTCAGTCTGGGGGTGATGTTGGGGTGGGGGGGTCAGTCTGGGGGGCTGGGGGTGATGTTGGGGGTCAGTCTGGGGGTGATGTGGATGTTATTCAGTGAGAGGGATTAGTATTTCCCAGGACCCCCCGCGCCGCACCTTCTCTCACCTCGAGCTCGCTGACCGCTCTCCTTCAATGTCACTGGGCTCAGGGAAACGGAAATGCAGCGCGACACAGGAAATACGTCATCCACACTGAGGTCTCTGGTTCGAAAGGGCGGGGATACGATACGTCACAGATCGAGCGGGACACGTGATCGGACAGCTACCTATCACAGCGCGCGGAACAAGAGGATCAAAGAAAAAAAAACGACGCATAGCTATTGGCTGAAACTGAAGGCGTGGGCGTGGCTCTCGGCGTCATTTTACAGGAGCTGGAAATCACATAGCAGCTCCAGCCATTGGCTCCTCCCACACAATGGCTCCTCCTACAAAAGAGCTAAAAAGATTGGCAATAGGTTCAGGAATTGGACTAGAAGAAATCAACAATAGTCCAAACATATAATATAAAATAAAATAAAATAAATAATAAAATAAATAAAATATAATAAAATAAATAATAAAATAAAATAATAATAAAAATAAATAAATAAAATAAAATAAATAATAAAATAAATAAAATATAATAAAATAAATAATAAAATAAAATAATAATAAAAATAAATAAATAAAATAAAATAAATAATAAAATAAATAATAAAATAAAATAAAATAAATAAAATAAATAATAAAATAAAATAATAATAAAAATAAATAAATAAAATAAAATAAATAAAATCACATTAACACTGTTTGGAGCCCAAGGCGATAAGGTGTGTGTGATCCTATTAGTTATATGAATATATAGCTCGTTACATTTAACCCCTTATTGACACACGACGTGCGACACGCCATGATTCCCTTTTATTCCAGCAGTTTGGTCCTTAAGGGGTTAAACACATATCAAAGGACAGTTATCGTAAAGATAGTTTGTATCGCAGGATAGAATTATAACATCGGGCGTTTGGGGCTAGCCCCCCATTCTTTACTATACAGTTTATTAACATGTTTATTATACTCTGTTTTTTCGCCAGCCGTTTAG
This sequence comes from Pelobates fuscus, assembly GCF_036172605.1. Classification (NCBI taxonomy): domain Eukaryota; kingdom Metazoa; phylum Chordata; class Amphibia; order Anura; family Pelobatidae; genus Pelobates; species Pelobates fuscus. The sequence continues at coordinate 1,164,959 of NC_086327.1, read as the reverse complement.
GCTTTGCATTTCTGCTTAGCATGATAAGGTATTCTATGCAGTGGTGTATCCTGGTTTTGTGCTGCCCTAGGCCGCACAGTGAGGCTGGGAGGCGGAGCCGGAATATGACGTCATATTCCGGCTCCCAGCCACACTCTGCGGCGCGCGAGGGAGCTGAGCAGACAGCTCAGAGGAAGTGCTCCCTCGCCAGCCGCCCACCCGCCCGTGCCGTCCGCCCAGCCGAGCCCGGCATGTCTGTTAGCCGCAAGGCTAACAAGACATTTGCCTTGGGCATTTGGGAGCTGCTTTTTTTGCCGCCCCTTGGAAAATGCCGCCCAAGGCAAATGCCTTGTTGGCCTCGCGGCTAATACACCCATGATTCTATGTATTCGTCATTTTACAACATTATTGTTGCAATTCTTGACTAACCAGAGGCACACTGAAAACTTTTGAACAGGTCCTCTGAGCTACCTTACTATATGTTTAATCATATTTAGAGATTAATTGTGTTCCTCTCATGCTCTGATATAGGCATATATTTTTTAGTTTCACCCTAGTACCATTTGTTTTATAAAACTGCAACACTGTAAATGATTTACCATGATCAGCTTTATGTGTGGTCCTTCATGTGTGGCCAATTTAGGCACTGCAGTTTATGAGTAATATTACAACGTATTTCATATATTTATCATATTGCAACACTATGGGCTGCAATCACTGACCAAATATGTACTTCTTTATTTATGGTTCCAGCTTGAGTGTTGTCCGTATTAGGGACTATACATACTCCTATATCTCCACCTAATTATATTTATTCACTGATTGTGAACACAATACTTATCTTCACTTTCAATAGCGCCGATTGTACTCATTCACACCATTATAGTGAATACACTTGATTGAGATATATATATATATATTTTCAGCGCTGTGGTTTTTAAGCTGTACATCTTTGTGCTTGGTGCACTCAGCTTTTTTAATTTTACAAGTATTCTATCAAAGTATTTTTTTTTTTTTTATATTGTTTTGGGGCACTCAAGTCTCTGCATATTGTCCTTTTTTACTACTCTGGTAGTGTCTCATGGGTTAACCCCACTAAGAGTGTTTCCCTTTAGCTTCCACCTCCTCTCTTTTTTCTTCGAGTTCCCTGAGATGTTCCTCCAATGTGGCAAGAACGTTCTCTGGACACGACCTGGCTACCCCTATCTGAGATTATCACTTTGGGTAACGCATGCAAACGAAAGATCTCCCGAGCAAAAATTGTTGCAAGTTCCTGGGAAGTTGGTAGTTTTTTTCAAGGGAATGCAATGCGACATCTTCGAGAATCGGTTAACAACCATGAGAACGACTGTATTGCCACGGGAGACTGGAAGGTCTACGATAAAATCCATGGACAAGTGGGTCCAGGGTCGTTCACCATTAGGTATGGTTTGCAGGAGACCCACTGGAGGGTGTCGTGGGGTCTTATTTTGAGCGCACACAGGACAGGCAGCTACAAAAGTGGTGACATCCGAACGGAGACTAGGCCACCAAAATTGCCGAGAGATGGACCAGATTAACTGTTTTTTGCCTGGATGTCCAGCTGCTTTGGGGTTGTGATATGTACTTAATAATTTAGTACGGAGATTAATAGGTACAAAACAACGGCCATTAGGTTTATTTGGAGGAGCATTAATTTGTGCAGCCAGAATCTCCTCGCCTAGGGGTGAGGTGAGGTTAGAACAGATGGTGGCCAGTATATGGTCCGGAGGAATCACAGGAGTAGGGGTTATCTCCTCTCTAGATGGAGGGGAGAACTGTCAAGACAAGGCATCAGTCCGAATGTTTTTAGTACCGGGCAAGTAAGAAACCACATAATTGAATCTTGATAGGAAGAGAGCTCATCTAGCTTGCCGGGGGGAAAGCCGCTTAGCTTCGGAAAGATATGTAAGATTCTTGTGGTCTGTGAGGATGAGAATTGGCACTGAAGTACCCTCAAGAAGGTGCCTCCATTCTTTGAGAGCTAAAATTATGGCTAGAAGTTCTCGATCACCAATCTGGTAATTGCATTCCGCCGGGTTCAATTTCTTCGAGAAATACCCGCAAGGATGCCTGGAGCTCTCTGGGTTAGGACGTTGAGACAGGAGGGCGCCTACTCCTGTCTCAGACACATCGACTTCAAGAATGAACAGTAAGGCAGGGTTAGGGTGTGCCAGTATAGGAGCAGCAGCAAAGGCGACTTTGAGAGACTCAAGGGCAGTAATGACTTCCTGTGACCAATGCTGTGGATCAGCATCTCTCCTGGTCATATCCGTGAGAGGTTTAACCAAGGAAGAAAATTTGCGTATGAACTTCCGATAATAATTGTCGAAGCCAAGAAAACGTTGTATAGAGCGAAGACCCGTAGGTCGAGGTCATTTTAGTACAGCCGAAAGTTTCTCTGGATCCATAGAGAATCCAGCATCTGAGATAACATAGCCCAAGAATGTGACCTGTTTGCAGTTAAACTCACATTTCTCCAATTTACAGAGCAGATTATTTTCTCTAAGTCTCTGTAGGACACGAGAAACGTCTGCGTGATGGCTCTCGAGAGATGTGGAATGGATAAGAATATCGTCAAGATAAACCACCACACATTGCTGCAGCATATCTCACAGGACGTCATTTATAAATTCCTGGAAAACCGCCGGAGCATTGCAAAGACCAAAGGGCATTACTAGGTATTCGTAATGCCCGCTCCTGGTGTTAAATGCGGTTTTCCATTCGTGGTCCTCTTTTATCCGGCCGAATTTATATGCCCCTCTCAGACCAAGTTTAGTGAAGACCGTTGCTCCCTTGAGGCGGTCAAATAACTCTGTGATCAACGGAATGGGGTAGGCATTCTTAATAGTAATGCGATTGAGACCCCTACAGTCGATACAGGGTCTCAACTCGCCACTTTTCTTTTTCACAAAGAAAAAGCCGGCCCCGGCAGGAGAAGATGACTTTCGTATGAATCCTTTAGACAACGCATCGGTAACATACTCCTCCATGACTCGATTCTCTGCTACAGACAGCGGGTAAATCCAGCCACGGGGAGGAATGGCACCAGGTTGGAGTTCGATCCCACAGTGTTACGGACGGTGTGGCGGCAGAACGCTGGCTTGACCTTTGTCAAATACATCTTGAAATTCTTGGTACTCAGCGGGTAAGGAAGAGGCAGAACATGTGCCCAAAACTTTGACCGGTTTCTGGAGACAGGAAAATGTGCATTGCTGGGACCAAGATAATATCTCAGATTTGCGCCAATCAATTGTGGGGTTATGCTTCTGTAGCCAAGGGTATCCCAAAACAACCTGGTAATATGGAGAGGAAATGACCTGGAATTGGATCGTCTCATGATGTAGAGCCCCTACAGCCAGAGATATGGGTACGGTTTCCTGGGTCACGTGGGTTGGCTGTGTTGGTCTGCCATCGATGACTTCGAAAGCTAATGGAGAGTTGCGAGGCTGTAAGGGTATAGAGTGCTTCGATGCAAATGCACAATCTATAAACAAGCCTGCGGCCCCAGAATCAAGCAATGCCCGGGTTTTAATGGATGAATCAGGCCAGGAGAGGATAATAGGCACCAAGGGTTTGTCCTCATAGATCTCTGGGTCTGCAGAAAGACCACCCAAGATCTGCCCCTGACAGTATCTTGGGTGTGGGCACTTTACCGGACGAATCGGGCAAAACTTTAACATGTGACCGTGGTCTCCGCAGTATAGGCACAGGGCCTCCCTCATCCTAAAGGCTCTCTCCTCGACAGAGAGGCGTGAGAAGCCTAACTGCCTTGGCTCCACACCGACAGAGGAGGACCAGGAGGCATGGGAGGTGAGGGAGGTTTGGGTGCGCAGGAAAAGCTCAGTGCCAAATATACAGGAGGCCTCAGCAGGCACTCCCTGGATGAGGATCACTCTCGGAGTCTGATGTCAATGAGGGTGACAAATGATATCAGTTCCTCGAGATCTTTAGGTAATTCTCTGGCTGCAATCTCATTTTTAATAACATCGGAGAGCCCCTGTGCAAAGGCAGCCACGAGAGTCTCGTTGTTCCAGCCACCCTCTGCTGCCACGGTACGGAATTCACTGGCATACTCGACAATAGTTTTCTTGCCCTGAGCATTAGACATGAGTTGTTTGGCAGTAGGGGTGGAGCGTGCTGGAATATCAAAAACCCTTTTAAAGGAAGCAACAAATTCAGGGTAATTGTAAATGATGGGCCTCTCTGCCTCCCAGAGAGGTTTTGCCCAAGCTAGGGCTTTTTCAGACATCAAAGAAATCATGAACTGAACTTTGTCACGGTCTGTAGGAAATGCCTGGGGCAGGGTTTCAAGGTATCCTTTAACCTGATTTATAAATTCTTTGCACTGAGCTGGGTTGCCCCCAAAATACTGAGGGAGCGGGACAGACCCAGTCATTCCTCTTGCCGCAACAGGTTTGGAGGCTACAACCGGTGCTAGAACAGGAAGTGAGGCAGAGGCGGCCGCAATCGCAGGCTGGCCGGGTACTGGATCCAGATGGGCATACTGGTCCAAATGGTGGTTCTGCTGGCCCCACCGGGTAAATAGGTTAGGTATAGGTGTATTGCCTGTACCATCTGTATTCATGGCCCTTGCGTAATGTCAGGGACCAGGAACCAGACAGAGACAGAACTAGATGCAAAAACACCTTTATTAATAAATAACAAATAATAAACAAAAGCAAAGTCCAGAAATCAAGCAGGGGTCAGTCACCAGAGCGGGTAGTCAGACAAGCCAGGATCAGGAGCACGGAGAGCAGCGGAGTCAGGAACAAGGCCGGAGTCAGGAACCAGGAGCAAACAGGAAACACAGGAACAAGGAGACTTCTGGGAAACAGGAAACCACGCAAGGGCAAGGAGGTTCTGGGCTTAGCTGCTTAAATAGGCAGAACTGATTAGCAGCAGGGTTGATTACTACTCTTAGGTGAGTAACCGTGGCAACATACTGAAGGAGCTGATAGTAATTACAGCTGAAAACTCAATCACTGAAAAAGGAAGGGTTGCTGTTTAACCCCTTAAGGACACACGACATGTGTGACATGTCATGATTCCCTTTTATTCCAGAAGTTTGGTCCTTAAGGGGTTAAAACAGAAAAGAAACCCTGACAAGTCCCCTCTCAGGCCCAGTGGGGAATGCCCCTGAAATATGTCATGGAAAACCTATTGCATGGGGACTTGCATATAAGGCCAGTTGTGGCTGCCATTAAAGAGTTCCTTTTCACCCTCAACATAGAGCCTTGTCTCATGTGTGGCGGGAACAGCTATATTCACTCAGGGGATTGCTATACTCATTATAATCCCTTGTATTATAATCACTAGCCCTGGTAAGAGCTATCCTGCTTTACTCTCTGGATTTGGAGAGGTCTACCCACTGGAAGCTGGATCCTGTCTTGGGTCCAGTGTGGGTGGAGGACAGCAAGACCCCAACCAAGCTGTAATGCTGGACACAGGGTGTACGGTGGTTATGGTGTCTGGTGGAGTGCTTGGAGTACTCGGTGAGCACTAGGAAGATCGATTGGCGGAGGTACCCAGTTGGGGTGCCAGGCGGTCCGCCACAACCCGATCCTTTTCCACCGACAGGTCAAAGGTAGGGTTCCTCATGCATCAGCTCACTGATAAGGCACTTGAGTGGGCTAATCCTATATGGGAGGCTAATGGTCCTCTGGTTCATGATTTCAAAGGTTTCCTTATCACTTTTCCCAGGGCTAAAAATGCAGCTAAAACATTGATGAGAATCAAACAGGGATCCAGGTCAGTTGCTGACTAAGCTATCCAGTTTCTTACCTTGGCCTCTCAGGTAGATTGGACAAACAGCGGGCATTTATGGAAGGTCTACCAGATGCTATATCGTATGAGGTAGTGGCCAAAGACCTCCCTATAGCCATGGAGGATCTTATTGACTATATCATCGATATAGACAATATAATTTGTGATAGACAATACACCAGGAATAGAAATAGACGCCTTTCAGTATCCGTTACGCCTAAGGTTGAAGTTCCTGAGATTCCCAATGTACCAGAGGTAGAATCTATGCAATTAGGGGTTACCAAGCTCACTGATGCTAAAAACTGTATAGGAAGAAGGAAGGATTCTGTCTTTACTGTGGGGGTTCGCCCGGAAAACTCCCGCAGCTAAGACTGCATAGGGGACCAGCTTTTGGTGTGACATCAGAGTCCCCACATTAGCTTCTAAATAGACTGCTCCTCCCTTTTTCCATGCATTTCAACAGTTTAATAGATAAAGGGAATGTTCTAGCCCTGGTTGACTCGTTGCGGCTGAGAACTTAATTGATTCCAACTTTATAAAGTCATACAAGGTACCTGTAAGGGAGAAGGAAACACCCTTGGCCGTTGACGCCATAGATGGTAGACCATTATGTTCCCCAGTGATTACTCACAAAATGGAACCCCTGCATATGTCTACAGGGCTGTTGCATACCGAAATGATTCAGTTCCAGGTCATTTCGTCTCTTTCTTATCAAATCGTTTTAGGGTATTCTTGGTTGCTTTTACATAATCTGACTCTTAATTAGGAGTCAGGTCAAGTAGAATCACGGAGTACCAAATGTCATGCGTCTTGTATCACCAAAGTCACTCCTTTGAATTCTATTAACGTACCAACAACTCCTCCTTTATCTACTGTTATACCTCCTCAGTACATGTCTTTAAGATCAGTATTTGACAAAAGAGAAGCTGAGAAGTTACCACCCCATAGACCGTACGATTGTACGATCGATTTACTACCTGGTTGTATACCTCCCAAGGGGAGAGGGTATCATTTGTCTCCCCAAGAGAACCTTGTCATGGAGGAGTACATCAAGGAATCATTACAGAAAATAATTTATCAGGAGATCCTCTTTTCCGGACAGGGCAGGCTACTTTTTTGTATCTAAGAAGGAAGGTGATTTAAGACCATGTGTAGATTACAGGGGTCTTAATAAGATTATACAATCAAGAGTGCCTATCCCTTTCTATTGATAACAGGATTGTTTGATAGACTTAAACAGGCTACAGTATTTACTAAGCTGGATCTCCTGGGTGCCTACAATCTAGTGTGTATTAAAAAGGGTCATGAGTGGAAGACTGCCTTTAACACCAGTAGTGGTCACTATGAGTACACCGTGATGCCAGGATTTAGGCTGGAAGAAAGGAGATTTTATCTAAGGCAAAGAAAAGTTTATTTTTTTTTACAGTAAGCACAATAAGGATATGGAATTCTCTGCCTGAAAAGGTGGTTTTATCAGAGTCCGTACAGATGTTTAAACTGCAATTTGATAAATACTTGCAAAAACATAACATACAGGGATATAATTTCTAATTAGTGGGGTAATAGCTGCTTGATCTAAGGAGACATCTGACTGCTATTTTGGTGTGAAGAAGGAATTTCTTCCTAGTTTGTTGCAAAATTGGAAGCGCTTCAGACTGGGTTTTTTGCCTTCTTTTGAATCAACAGCAAAACATATGTGAGGAAGGCTGAACTTGGTGGACGCAAGTCTCTTTTCAGCTATGTAACTATGTAACTATGCCCTTTGGTCTCTGTAATGCCCCAGCAATGATGTCTTAAGGAAGTACATACATATGTTTGTAATAGAGTACCTGGACAACATATTAATATATTCACCTGATCTGCATACTCATCACATGCATGTCAAAGATTTTGAAGACTCCTTTTGCTAATGGCGTCTACTGTAAGCTCGAGAAGTGTTTGTTTGACCAAGCTGAAGTGCAATTCCTGGGCTATCTAGTTTCAGCTAATGGCCTTCAAATGAATCCCAAAAAGCTTTCTGCAGTTATAGACTGTCCCTTACCACATGGTTTGAAAGCCATCCAGCAATTTATTGGCTTTGCAAACTATTATAGATGTTGTTACAGTTGCCCCAGGCTAGCTGAGGGTTGGACTGCTTGGATGTCCTTGTCCCTGATCCTGGAGAGCGGTACAAAATGCCAATTCGGCACCTAACGATATTCCTGCAAGTGTAGAATATTCCTGGAGCTCTGAGCAGAGCTAGTGATCAGCATTTCCCTACAACATGAGTCAGGGCTGCGAGTTGAGGGTAAGAAGTCTGGTTTATTGAGCAGAAAGGCATTGCTTATATACACATTTTCAGGTCAGGGGCACACCCCTCTGGACCTGATACAAGGTACATAAACCAATAAGAACAAAGTGCATCTTTCTGAACTCTCCCCTCTATCCTGGAGATAATTGGCTTAAGTAGCTGTAGTAACTTAATTATCTCCAGGTACAGGACATATTCTAAAGTTTAATATATAACAGAAACCACATACAGATACATAACTTATATAATACAATATTTAATTTATAGGTCCAACATATCCCCAGATAGCTTCGATCTGAGCGCACAAGATGTCCAAAAAGCGCTCAGATCTCACGAATGTAATGGGGACGCCATGGGGTAAAAGTTTGTGTCCAGGGCGTTCAGCAAAAGTCAACCCAGAATTAGTTCCACAGTATTCACGCAGAAGGTAGGTCTATCTTTGAGAGTATCTGTAACACCCACCTGGGGAATTCGTGGAGTAGATGGAACCAAATTGCAGCGGAACAGCACTCCCTTACTATCACAACCTTTAGGAGCACCTTGAATTGGAGACAGGGGGTCTGTGGTGGTGTAGAGGCCTTTAATGTATAGAAGAATTCCAGGAAGCAGAAGCAAGGAATGAAGAAGCAAATAGCAGTCAGGCAGCAGGCAGAAGTAGTTGATCAATCCGGAGTCAGGTCAGGAAGCAGGCAAAAGCAATCATCCGGGGAATCAAGGATCAGGAACCAGGAACATAGACTAAAAAACTGGACAATAGGCAGGCATATAGCAATAAGCAAAATAACCAAGCACTCACTGGAAGGTGTGCTGGGTATAAATAGGTGACTGGGATCACTTGACCGGCCACCTCCCACCAGAAGGGGAAGCACATAGGGGTTATGTAAAGAGGTCAGGGACTCGGTGCCATCTTGCTTTACAGCATAGTCCCTGACCTGTTCCTCCCCTATGGATCTGCAGCTCTCCTCCTTCTCCCTGTGTAGAATGCCGGGTCCGCATGGCAGCCGCCATCTTGCCGCAACGGCATGCTCGGACATTGGTGGCGAGAGGAACAGAAGAAGCTGCCGCAGACCGGGAGGGGGGTCTCCAGGAGCGGCGAGTACCACAACCCTGCCGCGCTGGTGGCGCAGGCGCCCAGGGGCAGGTGAGTACCCAGCCGTGACAGAGCCCCCTCCCTAGACGCAACCTCAGGGTGCGAAATAGGGTTGGCCGACCAGGGTGTCTTCTGTGGAAAGCTCTAATTTTGCCAGGTGCGTAGACACTTCCAAGATCATTCCTCTGAACCATAGCCTTTCCAGTGGATGAGATACTCCAAGGTACCCCTACGACATCTGGAGTCGAGGATCTCTTGGACCTCTTATTCATTGGAACCATCAACAACCACTGGAGTAGGGTTTACAGGGTTTTAGGAGGGATACATGGAAAACCGGATGTAACCGATGGGTGGAAGGAAGATCGAGACGGGCAGCTACAAGAGATACGATCTCGGTAACAGTGAAGGGACCAATGTAGCGTTGTCCCAGTTTCCGTGAAGGACAGGACAAACGCATATGTTGTGTGGATAGCCAGACTTTGTCCCCTGGCACATAGGTAGGTGCTGGGGACCTTCTTTTGTCAGCATATCCTTTGTAGCGTTGTTGTGCTATGTAGCGGAGGCCTGATATTCCACAGGTTAAAGGGAAACTCCAGTGCCAGAAAAACGATCCGTTTTTCTGGCACTGGAGGGTCCCTCTCCCTCCCACCCACCAATCCCCGGTTACTGAAGGGGTGAAAACCCCTTCAGTCACTTACCTGGGACAGCGGTGATGTCCCTCGCCGCTGTCTCCGCCTACGCGACGCTCCTCCCAGTGATTGCGTCGGCCGGTGAGCGAGACTGATCTCGCCCACCGGCCGAGGAGACCTAATGCGCATGCGCGGAAATGCCATGCATGCCCATTACGTCACCCCATAGGAAAGCATTGAAAAATCATTTCAATGCTTTCCTATGGGGTTTTGAGCGACGCTGGAGGTCCTCACACAGCGTGTGCAGCGTGAGCAGATCTGATGTTTAATGACAGGGACTCTGCTTTTATGCATTGCTCCCCTGCAAGGGAGATGCCCACAGACAATTAAGCATTAACCAATCATATAACGGTTACATCCCACATATTCCCTCCCCTCTGCTTGGGAGAAAATTGAGTTTCTTACTGTATCTCCTCAATTATCTCCAAGCTGAAACTTATATAATTTTATACCATTTTATAACTTTATAATTTTGTATCACACAGGAATAAAACTTAGATTTTTATGAACCACACAACTTGGGGAAAAACATATAAAAAATGTGTACAAATCGGTTCAGTGGTTCCTAAGATATTGAAAAAGTCTCTTTGGACCGACCGCACGCCTGTTTGCATGCCCGAAACAGTTCTACAGATTCAGGCTGTGTGGTCTGTCTATTTCTGCCTTGAAAATTAACAAAGTCCAATCCGAAGGCGGCGTTCGAATAGTCTGTCGAAGTGTCGAAGTAGAATGGGGTTAAAATGCTGCGATGTTCGTTAGTCGAGTGGCAATCTATTTCCCATAAAAAAGATGACAAAGTCCCATTCGAACGGGTGTTCGAATCTTCGAACGGGACTTAGTCTCCAGCTGCGGTGTCGAAGGGTAGGGGAAGGTACAGGTCGACCGCGTTCGACTGCATTAAAATGGCCGCCGCCACGTGTTCGATTGTCTAATGGCGGCCACTTCGACTACTTCGGCACTTCGGCTGTATCCAAAGTGCCCTATCAAACTTACCCACACAATTAAAAGGGCCAGAAACCGTTTTTGTCTTTAAGTGCAAGGCACGGCGGATGATGGCACTAAAACAAAGGGTAGAAGTTCTTAGGTAACATGGTAAGTGGCTGATGCAGATCAAATGCCAAACAGGGGCATCTGTTACAGATGGGACAGCCAAAAAGGGGCTCCGCTACATGCTACTTTCAGGGTTTGTACATCTTTGTTGTGTGAGTCTGTTCAGGCGTGAGGCTAAATTGGGCATTGTGTTAGGACAAGGGAGTTCAGGAAAAGCACAGGGATGGAGACCATAGTTAGCAAAAAATTGTGTCATCTTGATGGAATGATGTATGTGATTATTGTAGGAGAATTCTGCAGTGGGCAGTAAAGATAGCCAGTCGTCCTGGAGATACGTAGTGAAACAGCAAAGGTATTGTTCGGTTTTATTGGTGCGTTCCGTTTGGCCGTTGGTTTGAGGGTGGTAAGCTGAGGATAAACAGCGCTGAATACTTAGGTGACAACAAAAATGGGTCCAGAAACGAGAGGTGAATTGGGTACCTCGATCAGTGATGATGGATTGAGGCAGTCCATGTAAATGGAATACATTTTGTAGGAATAAGGCAGCAGTCTTAGCAGCGGATGGAATTCCGATGGAGGGATTCTTTGATCCATGGCGGTAGGTGATCTGTAGGTTAAATCTGGAGAAAAATAAGGCCCAGCGGGCTTGGCGTGGACGTAATCTCTTGGCAGCCTGGAGGTATTCTAAGTTGCGATGGTCTGTGTATACTGTGATGGGTAAGGGAGCTCCCTCAAGTAGGTGGCGCCATTCTTCTAAAGTACTCTTGACAGCAAGAAGTTCTCGCTCACCTACATCGTAGTTCTTTTCTGCGGGCGATAGTTTATGGGAGTAAAAGGCCACGGGGTGTAGTTGGTCGTCTTGCTTCTTTGGTAAATAATTCCTCAAATGGCAATATCGGAGGCGTCTACCTCAAGTAGAGAAATCCTTGGTAGTATCGGGTTGTATGAGGATAGGAGCTTGGGTAAAAAGTTATTTTAACTTTGTAAAGTCATCTTGAGCCTGGGTGGTCCATGCAAACCGTTCCTGTTTCTTAGTTAAGGCTGTTATGGGAGAAGATACTTGGGAAAAACCTCTGTAGAAATTGGCGAATCCCATGAATCGCTGTACGGATTTTTTGTCTTTGGGTGTTGGCCAATCTAAGACAGTGGTGAGTTTGCGAGGATACATTTGGATCTGCCCAGGAGTGATTACATATCCTAGGAACTCTACGGATTCTGAATCAAAAATACAGTTCTCCAATTTAGCGTATAGCTCATGTTCACGAAGGCGGAGAAATACCCTCCTCATATGCTCGTGGTGTTCAGCGGGAGAGGAGGAGAAGACAAGGATGTCGTCTAAGTAGATTACGATGAAGGAATCTAGTATATCACGGAAAATGTAATTCAGAAAATGTTGGAATGTGGCTGGGGCATTGCAGAGCCTGAAGGGCATAACAAGATATTCGAAGTGCCCATACCGTGTCCTGAAGGCTCTTTTCCATTCATCGTCTTTACAGATACGGACCAGGTTATATGCACCTTGTAGATCTAATTTCGAGAATATCTTTGCTTCCATTAGTCTGTCTAAGAGTTTGGGTATCAGAGGTAGAGGATATCAGTTTTTGATGGTAATATTGTTTAGAGCATGATAATCAACACAAGGAAGCAGGCCTCCGTCTTTCTTGCCAACAAAGAAAATGTCTGCTCCTACCGGGGATGACGAAGGTCTAATAAATCCTTTGGCCAGGATTTCAGAAATGTTTTCCTTCAGATGTTTGAGCTCTGTTTCAGAAAGAGGAAATATAATTCCGCAGGGGATAGGAGCGTTAGGGAGTAGTTTGATTGGGCAGTCGTATGGCCGTCTCGGGGGTAATTGCTCTGCATTTCTTTTGCTGAAGACGTCTTGGAATTCTTTATATTTGTCTGGCAGAGTGACTGGGGGATCAGTGGTTATAGTGAGCAGATGCATGCGTGTTTTGTTCAAGCAAGTGGTGGTGCAAAAGGTGGAAGGAAAAGTCAAACTGCCCTTGAACCAGTATATCACCGGGTTGTGGGTGCGGAGCCATGGAAGACCGAGAATGAGTGGGAACATCTTTCTGAAGAAGCCTGACGGGCGAAACGCGTAAAGTGGGACTTTCTTTTTATATATAGCAATTTTGTTTTATATATTTGCCATTAAATAATATATATATTTTTTTAATTCTTTATTTTCTGTTGTGCAAGGTATAACAATAGGCTTACTCAGCCATGATAGCAGTCGTAAGCAGTAACAGACAATAATCAAAACATGGCATATGAATAGACGGCACAATTTTCAAGTTTTGTTGAGAGAAAACGTAGACAGTAGATTGACATCTCAATTAACACGTGAGCTTTCCTGTCTGACATGCACAATTTTAAGGAGTTAATATAACAAGAGTTAACCGTTGCTAGGGTTAAGTTAAGTAGGTACTAGCTAGGGAGGCTATACATATTAATCTTTGATATAGCAATATCTAGTAGTATGGTTTGCAGTAGCTTAAAAAAACACTATGTATGCTGGTTAGTGAGACTCATAGTAAGTTAAATAATATATTTTAAAGCTATATTTACCCTTTTACTTTTTGAACTATTTCACTTCCTGGTTACTACATCCTTCGGTGGGGATTATACCACCCAAGCTGATTATACTAGAGCAAGTTTCTGCTCTAGTAAATGTGAGTACTACATTTTCTATTGTATTTCCATTTATTTCAAATAGAATATACTACACTATTGGAGTTTCTTTTTATATTCCTTCCATATTGTCACTGATATTGGAATATTGGAGTCACCCACTTCGATATAGATCCTTAGACGGGGATTGTTCCGTCCAAGCGAAGTACGGTAGAGCTCCTGGATAGCTCTACCAAATGAGAGTGTATATGACTCCTGTCATACCGCCTAACAGGATAATCGCTACTACTATTCTATCTGTTTCTTCATCGATCCTACAAATTATATAAACCAAACAAAATTAGGCACCTAGAGAGAATCCTGCTGATAAGTTATATGTTGCTCTCACTGAAAGACGAGACATTATGTCACTCTATCATAATACTAAGACAGCCGGGCATCCTGGTATCTCCAAAACTTTAATTGCAGTTTCACTGAACTTTTGGTAGCCCTATATGCGCAAGGACATCACCGATTATGTACAAGCATGTGTCACTTGTGCCAGCATGAAGTCCTCCCATAGGGTTCTTTGTGGGTTGTTACAACCTTTACCTATACCTGAGAGATATTGGTCTAATCTGTCCATGGGTTTTATTGTTGACCTTACTCCATTCAATGGTAAAAACATTGATGAGGAACCTGATGATGAGGAACCTGATGATCGTTGATAGATTCTCTAAGATGGCTCATTTTGTGTCACTTGTCAAATTACCTTCTTCCAAAGATTTGGCTGCTATATTCACCAGGGAGGTGTTTAGATTACATGGCATACCTGATTCTATAGTGTCCGATAGGGGTAGTGACTTCATATCCCGGTTCTGGAGATTCTTTTGTTCAGAGATGGATATTACTCTATCCTTTTCCTCTGCCTACCACTCCCAGTCTAATGGAGCTGCTGAACGTGCCAACCAGTCCCTAAAGCAATATCTTCATTGTTTTGTTTCCCACCATCAGAATGATTGGGCTGACCTGCTCCCTTGGGCTGAATTTGCTCGTAATAATACTGCTCACGAGTCTTCCGGTAACAGTCCTTTTTACATTGTTTATGGCCGACATCCTGTTGTTCTCCTATCTGTATTCTCTTTGCGGGGTATGACGGTTCTGGACATACCTTTGGCTGGTTTACATAAAACTTGGGAACAGGTTCAGCATTCCCTGGTGGATTCTGCTGCTTGTCAAAAGGTAGAGGCTGATAGGCATCGTAGGGCAGCACCCTCCTATGTTGTGGGGGACAGGGTTAGGCTTTCTACTCGTAATATCCATCTCCAAGTTCCTTCTATGAAGTTAACTCACTGTTTTATCAGTCCATTCCGCATCTTGTGCAAGGTTAATCCCGTTTCTTATGCCTTTGACCTTCCGACGAACATGCGTGTGCCCAATGTGTATCACACCTCCTTGTTAAAACCTCTTCTTTGTAACCAGTTTACCAGGCCTGTTTCTCCCCCTCCTCCTGTCTCTATTGAGGTGGCTGCTGTGCTTGATTCCTATCTCCTTAGGGGTCGTCTCCAATACTTGGTATATGGGAAGGGGTATGGCCCGAGGAGTGCAGTTGGGTTTCCACAGTTGATGTCTGCAGTTGATGAAGACAGGCTAGTCCATCACAAGCTCCTAGAATAGCGGAGTTCTGGACAGGAGCCTGTCTGCTGTGGGGTGAAGCCAACAAACACCTCATAATGGTCAAGGACGCTGAGCGCCCCTTGTTGATGTTTTTGTGTGCCGCAACGTTGTTACAGAGACATCTAATACCCTTCCCTGTCCAAAGATAACACCACGTGTGCACAGCTGCAAGGTGATGCCCAGGAACACCAATCTAGTGGAGGGTGTAGCGGAGCTCCCTGTACCCTGGCTGAGTACCTCCGCCAAAGGACCGCTTCCTAGCTGGAACAGGGGACAAACCGCAGCACTTCTGCCCACAGTCGCTGTGGCTGGACTGGGGCCCTGGAACCGCTCCTTTCTGGCCGAATGGGGAATTAGCTCTAGTCCTTACAAGGACTTTCCCTGGTGAATCTCCTGTAAGCTGGAACAGCAGACACAGGAGCAAATCTTCTTTCCCTCCAATAACAGGACGACACACAGTTTTGGAGTGTAAGCAGGAAAAGAATGAACTGAGGCTTCACTGTTTCTTATATACACATTTTCCCACAAGGTTACCACCTACGTGGACCTTGTGGTACACAGGACACAAAGTTACAACAGCCAATCAACACAATACAGTACAGTCAGACACTCCCAGCTAATGCACACAAACCCTCCCTTCTGCCTGTGGTATAATTACTAAACACAATGGGCTAACTTAATTATCACAGGCAGAAAATATACAGTTTTTACCCAAAACACAGAAATGCCCCAAAACAGCAACATATCCCTGGATAGCCCTGATCTGGGTGAACAACATATCCAAAAATCACCCAGATCAGAGCAGGGGTTCAAAAGTTTTATGGAAGTCATATTTGACCGACCGCAAGCATGGCTTTCATGCCCAAAACAGTTCCACAGATTTAGGCTGTGCGGCCGGTCTATCTTCTCCTCTATCCTGGAGATAATTGGCTTAAGTGGCTGTGGTAAGCCAATTATCTCTAAGTCCAAAAACTGTTACAAAAACTACATAAAATACATAACTCATGTAATACAATGTTTAACCTATATGTCCAAAATATCCCCAGATAGCTTGGATCTGAGCGCTCAATATGTCCGAAAAACACTCAGATCCCATGAATACAGTTGGATCGCCATGGGGTTAAACAATAGCAAGGGCTGATGAGAGATTGAGGAGGGTCTGGCAGTGTACCTGGGACAACGCCCTGCTGGAGGACAATAGGACAGGAAAAAGAGGGAGGGGAAGAGGCACATTTTCCCATGGAATTAAAGGGGCAGAAAAAGTATTTTCAAAAAACCAATAAGCCCAAATAGACTGCTTAAACGGCAATAAACCCGAGGGGCCATAGTCACAGGGCAAGAGGCTGGCAAACAGGCCCCTCCAAAAACCAGTGGCGAGGTCCCTTTTGCCACAGAGGGGCCAAGAGTCTTATCAGGTGAAATAGGGATACCTAATGTGGTGAAAAAAGCAGTAGTGGTCTGTGTACCAGTTTCTACCAGGAGAAAGTCATTGAGGTAGTGAATCACCGTGGGACATTGTGCGATATTAAGGAGAAGCCAACAGTCAGGAATTACTTGAAAGCAGACTCTATTAAGTAGACTCTTTCAAGTAGGAGATAGAAAACCAGGAGTTGCTACTAACAAGGGGTTTAAGCTATCAAGGTAATTTTTTTTTTATTGTTCTGTATCTGGGGAAATGAGTGTTAGCAAGATTGCTGGTTTAACTCAATGCACATCTTGTTGCATGTATGGATGCCTGGATATACCCATCCTGGGTCCATACCTCTGTGATGGTTGTGTGCGAGTGACTTCTCTGGAAACTCAGATTGGAGATCTCGAGAAGCAAATCACAACTTTGAGGGAGATTGACAATCTTGAGAGGAGTCTGCTGCTCACTGAGCAGAGTTTAGTGGGGACAGGTAGTGGAGAGGGAGGAGATTAGACAGTTGGGGAACAGGCATGTAGCTGTCTGACAGTGGGGCGAGGAAGCAGGGGGGAGGGAAGAGGAAAGGGCTAGCTAGTCCTGATTTGGTGCAACCTAGCAGATTTGCCCGTTTGAGGGAAGATGTTGGGAGTAGGAGTAGCTGTATTAGAGTTATTAGAGTTACTTCTAACAGCCGAGGTAACAGCCCCTCAAGTATGGGTGGGGATCAAAATGTAAGGAAGGTAAGACAGGTTGTGGTGGTAGGGGACTCTATCATTAGGAGAGCAGATAGGGCAATCTACCGCTCTAATCGGCTCAACCGGACAGTTTGCTGTCTCCCGGGTGCTCGGGTCCGGCATGTTGCTGACAGAGTGGATGGATTATTGGGAGCGGTCATGGTCCATGTTGGTACCAATGACAAAGTAAGAGGAAGATGGAAGGTCCTAAAGAATGATTTCAGGGAATTCGGTAGCAAGAAAAGGACTTCCAAGGTGGTATTCTCTGAGATATTACCTGTGCCACGTGCTACAGTGGAAAAGCAGCGGGAGATTAGAGAGGTTAATGTGTGGCTGAAGTCTTGGTGCAGGAAGGAGGGTTTTGCGTTTTTAGAGCACTGGGCTGACTTTACGATTGGGTACAACCTTTATAGATTGCACCTAAACGGAAGAGGGTCTGCAGTGCTGGGGGATAGGATGGCTAGAAGGTTGGAGGAGATTTTAAACTAGTAGTAGGGGGGGAGGGTCATAGCAATCTACAAAATGGAGATAAGACAGAAAGGAGATGGGCTTTAGCACAGTATAAGGGGGGTGGAGACGGGGGAGGGGCAAGCTCAGAACAGAGAAGCTATGTAATGTTGATAATTCACAAAATATACAAAAGACGCATGATATTAAATGTATGCTTAACTAACAAGGAGCCTAAATAATACAATGGGGGAACTAGAGGCATTAGCATACACTAAGCAATATGATATAATAGGCATAACTGAAACATGGTGGGATGAGACACATGACTGGGCAGTTAACTTAAAGGGGTACATGTTATTTAGGAAGGATAGGAAAAACAAGAAGGGTGGTGGGGTATCTTAAATCTTAAGCAAATGGAATGCGATGAGGAAAATGTGGAGGCTTTATGGGTAAATATCTGCTTGGGGGAAAAGAAGGGAAATCAACTATTGGTTGGGATATGTTATAAACCACCTAATGTTAATATTGACGAGGAACAACAGCTGTTTGAGCAAATTGAGAAAGCTGCAAATCTGGGTAACACGTTAATTATTGGAGATTTTAATTACCCGGACATAAATTGGGACATAGGGACTAGTAGCTCAGCAAACAGAATTAGGTTTTTAAACTTGTTAAATGACACCTTCATGTCACAACTAGTACAAGCACCAACTAGAATGGACGCTTGTCTGGACCTGGTTTTAACAAACAACGTTGATCTTTTGACCAACATTCAAGTAGGTGAGCACTTGGGAAATGGTGATCACAATATAGTGTCCTTTGAAATAAACTCAAAAAACAAAAGCACATGGGGTATACTAAAACATATAATTTTAAAAAGGCCAATTTCAATAAGATAAGGGAAGCTTTACAATATATTGACTGGCATAAACTCTTTAGTGAAAAGAACACTGAGGATAAATGGATCATCTTCCAACAAATATTAGAAAGGTACATTTCTCAGTATCTACCATTGGGAAATAAGTATAAAAGAAACAAATTAAAACCAATGTGGCTTAGTAGAGAAGTAAAACAAGAGATTAAAAATAAGAAAAGGGCATTTAAAGCATTTAAATCAGACAAATCAGATGCATCTTTTAAAAGATATAAGAAAGCAAATAATGCGTGCAAAAAGGCAATTAGACTTGCTAAACTTCAAAATGAAAAAATGATAGCTAAAGAGAGCAAAACCAACCCCAAAGCATTTTATAAGTACCGTATATACTCGAGTATAAGCCGACCCGAATATAAGCCGAGGCCCCTAATTTTACCCAAAAAAACTGGGAAAACTTATTGACTCGAGAATAAGACTAGGGTGAGAAATGCAGCAGCTACTGGTAAATTTCTAAATAAAATTAGATCCTAAAAAAAATATATTAATTGAATATTTATTTACAGTGTGTGTATAATGAATGCAGTATGTGTGTATGAATGCAGTGTGTGTGTATGAATGCAGTGTGAGTGTATGAGTGCAGCGTGTGTGTATGAGTGCAGCGTGTGTGTATGAGTGCAGTGTGTGTGTATGAATGCAGTGTGTGTGTATGAATGCAGTGTGAATGTATGAATGCAGTGTGAGTGTATGAATGCAGTGTGAATGTATGAATGCAGTGTGAGTGTATGAATGCAGCGTGAGTGTATGAGTGCAGCGTGAGTGTATGAGTGCAGCTTGAGTGTATGAGTGCAGCGTGAGTGTATGAGTGCAGCGTGAGTGTATGAGTGCAGCGTGAGTGTATGAGTGCAGCGTGTGTCTATGAGTGCAGCGTGTGTCTGAGTGCAGCGTGTGTGTCTGAGTGCAGCGTGTGTGTCTGAGTGCAGCGTGTGTATGAGTGCAGTGTGAGTGTATGAGTGCAGTGTGAGTGTATGAGTGCAGTGTGAGTGTATGAGTGCAGTGTGTGAGCGTATGAGTGCAGTGTGTGTGTGTGTGTATGTATGAGTGCAGTGTGTGTGTATGAATGCAGTGTGTGTGTATGAGTGGTGTGTGTGTGTGTTGCAGAGCCTTGGTGGGGGATGGGCATTTTTTTTTTATTATTATTTTAATATTTTTTTTATTATTATTTATTATTTTTATTTATTTCATTTAATTTTTTATTATTTTTGTATTATTATTTAATTTTTCTTTTTTTATTATTATATATATATATTTTTTCGTCCCCCCCTCCCTGCTTGATATATGGCAGGGAGGGGGGCTCTCCTTCCCTGGTGGTCCAGCATTGGCAGTTCAGTGGGGGGGCTGTGGGGGCTGTAAGAGAGTTTACTTACCTCTCCTGCAGCTCCTGTCAGCTCTCTCCTCCTCCGCGCCGTCCGTTCAGCACCTCGGTCAGCTCCCAGTGTAAGTCTCGCGAGAGCCGCGGCTCTCGCGAGACTTACACTGGGAGCTGACAGAGGGAGCTGCACGGACGGCGCGGAGGAGAAGAGAGCTGACAGGAGCTGCAGGAGAGGTAAGTAAACTCTCTTACAGCCCCCACAGCCCCTGTCTGTATTATGGCAATGCAAATTGCCATAATACAGACTATTGACTCGAGTATAAGCCGAGTTGGGGTTTTTTAGCACAAAAAATGTGCTAAAAAACTCGGCTTATACTCGAGTATATACGGTACATAAATTCCAAAAAACCCAAAAATGAAAGTTTAGGTACACTTAAAACTGAAACGGGGGTGTTAGTCAATGAAGACCAAGAAAAGGCAGGAATTTTAAATAACTATTTCTCCTCCGTATATATTTTTTTTTTGTAAATCTTTCTTTTATTATGGCATATGCGTCATGGGATACAGAATAAAAAGGGGAGGCAGTATGGGTTAACATAGGTTAAATATAACGAGAGGGTATGTATTGCACTCCGAGAAAAGATTGCCATATTTTTTTAAAGTTGTAAAACGTCACTTAAACAATATAATAATACAAGTATGTTGACTGTAGTGGATCAAATTAGTATAACAAGAATAAAGAATGCTTAACAGTGCCAATATATTAGGCAGATTTATCCAAGCAATAACAATCTATGTGAGAACACCTATGGTAGCAGCCTCTTGACCGTGTTGGCTCTCAGGGTTAGATATACAAATAGACATTTCATGAGTTAGCATAAACATGTAAACCTTTCTGCGGTTCTGTGTCATGAAGGTGAATGTGTCTGACAATAGTTACTTAACCCTTAATGTATTTTTATGGTTCCAAAAGGCTGTCTAATGTTTGTATGAGAAGCGAGTATACGACTGACTACTCTCTACCGAAGAATCTAAAGTTATGTGTTGTGTCCAGAGGCTCATAAATGTGCCACGCTAGGCGAGTAAAATAAACCAAACAGTTGTAGCGAGTGGGAACTAGCTCATTACGCTTATCTAGGCTGGAGGATAAATTATCCCGTGTCAAAAAGGCTAAGCAAGCGAAGTCAACTGTAGTTGGCCGGTCCCAGATATGAGTCTACAGGCCGCAATAGAAATGATAAAGCATAGAATTACAATAGGGTCTCAACTTTGGTTGGTGTAAGGGTAGTAGTTAGATGCAGGCATTATACACAAGCATGTCATAACTTAATTAGATGTAACTACTAGACAATACCATGAAACCATGTGTTACATGCGTCCGCTGGTGAAAGTTCAGTATGGGGTGTTCATGCCTGTCATTTGAGCCAGGCCCCCGAGAGTCATTGGTAGTACGCGGTATAAACCGGACTGCCAGTCCAGAAGGCTGATTTAGCCGCTGCCGCTGCTGGGTATAGTCAGTAGAGTGAAATGTATGGCCCCATCGACTTGGAAATACCTCAGGGCTGCAGGTTTATGCGGGTTGATGGCGGCCGCCCTCCGGCCCCAGGTCTTCACAAAGGCCTGCACCTGCGTTCCACCGACTCGGTTGCTCATGGAGGCCGGGTCGACCCGTCGTCGGGCGCCTTGTGAGGCCTGGGTGTTCAGCCGCCGCCAGCGGCGGGCAGGCCTCCGGCGGTGTGGTTGGTGCCTCGGAGTTTGACTCCCTGTGGCCTTCAACCTGGGAAGGCATTGTGGGCGGTCCACGGTAGTGACCTCCGGTATATGTCGGAAGCATTGGATGGTTCGTCGTGGTAGTTTGGTACCGCATCTCTGCCGCTGTGCGTGTTGCTTTGGGCCCTTGGGTAGGCCTTTAGATCTGGCTAGGCGACTATGAGCCGGGCTTCGTTGGCTGGTTCAAGGTAAGGACGTCGCCTTGTTCGGGCTTGTGTTACCCTTCCTGTGACTGACACCCGTAGTTGCCAGGGGTGTGCACGCTGGTTTGGTCTGTATAGCATTCGTTGTGCTCTGCGCCCTTTCCGAGATCCGAGCCCAGAAGGCATCAAGGATTTCGTCCAACTTAGTCAGCGCGGTGTTTGTCGAGTTGCCCACTGCCTCTATGCTTGCTGGCTGGTGCGTGGCATCCGCCATTTTGGAGTCAGGGACTCCTGATGTGGGTAGTCTCTGGGACGTGAGTGTCCGCGGTGAGTATGCTGTGTGTGCCGGGATAACCCCCACCAGCGGGGGGGGGGGGAGGAAAGCTAGTGGATGGTTCCCCGCTGTTTTTGTGTCGGCCTTCAGGGCAGGGTGATCGGCCGCCTCACCCTGTCCTTCAGCTCTGTTCAGGCTAGTCGTGTCAGCGGTAGGCCCCATTGTTGCAGTCCGCGTTCACGGTGGCTCAGCTTTTCAAAAGTGCTCTCGTTTTGTGCTCTCTTGCATCCCCTTCGTGGTTATTACGTTTTTAATCGATTTTGTAGTTGGGGAGTAATGATTATTTTGATATAAGTAAAGTTCCAGGCTGGAGCTCCTGCTGCACACGTCTGTTCAGCTCCACAGCCAGGCTCCGCCCCCCTCCTCCGTATATATTAAGGAAGAACCCATGGCAATAGATGTGCAAATGATTGCTACTAAAAACTTGAGGAATAATTGTAATTGGTTAACTCAAGACAAGGTGCTGCAGTAACTAAAGAAAGTTAATATAAACAAAGCTCCAGGGCCTGACGGTATCCATCCACGTGTACTTAAGGAACTAAGTGTAGAAATAAGTGAACCTCTGTTTTTAATCTTTCAAGATTCTTTTCTTTCAGGAAGTGTTCCGGAGGATTGGAGGAAGGCAGATGTGGTTCCTATATTCAAAAAGGGTTCAAAATCCTTGCCTGGAAATTATAGACCTGTGAGCTTAACTTCTGTGGCTGGTAAAATATTTGAAAGGTTATTAAGGGATACTATTCAAGAATTCCTTGAGAAGAATATGGTTATCAGCAAAAATCAGCACGGTTTTATGAAGCACAGGTCATGTCAAACTAACTTGATTGCGTTCTACGAAGAAGTAAGTAGAAGTATAGATCAGGGTGTTGCAGTGGATGTGATCTATTTGGATTTTGCCACACAGATACAGTTCCACACAAAAGATTAGTGTTCAAACTCAAGGAAATCGGTCTAGATGAAAATGCTTGTTCTTGGGTAGAACATTGGCTTAAAAACAGAATACAAAGGGTTGTCGTTAATGGTAAATTTTCAAGCTGGACAGAGGTGGCAAGTGGTGTCCCTCAGGGGTCTGTTCTGGGACCCATTCTATTTAACATGTTTATCTTGAAGACAGCATTGAAAGTCATGTTTCAGTGTTTGCAGATGACACAAAACTTTGTAAAATAATACAATGTGAGCAAGATATTACTTTACTGCAGAGGGATTTAGATAGACTGGAGGACTGGGCACTCAAATGGCAGATGAAATTTAATGTTGAAAAATGCAAAGTTATGCACTTCTGCGTAAAGAATACACAAGCAACATATACCCTTAATAGAAGTGAATTAGGGATAACAACACACGAAAAGGACTTGGGAATTGTTATAGACAACAAACTATGCAACAATGTGCAATGTCAATCAGCAGTGGCCAAGGCCAATAAGGTATTGTCATGCATGAAAAAGGGCATTCATTCTCGGGACGAGAATATCATGTTGTCTCTTTATAAATCACTGGTAAGACCACATATTGAATATGCTGTGCAATTTTGGGCACCTGTTCTAAAGAAGGATATTATGGCACTAGAAAAAGTGCAGAGGCTGGCTACAAAATTAATAAAAGGAATGGAACAGATCAGCTATGAAGAAAGGTTAACAAATTTAAACCTATTTAGTTTAGAAAAACGTTGCCTGAGAGGGGATATGATAATATTATACAAATATATTCGGGGCCAATACAAACCATTGTGTGGAAATCTATTCACAAACCGGACTTTACATAGGACACAAGGCCATGCGTTTAGACTAGAAGAAAGAAGATTTCGTCTAAGGCAAAGGAAAGTTTTTTTTACTGTAAGAACAATAAGGATGTGGAATTCTCTGCCTGAAGAGGTGGTTTTATCAGAGTCCATACAGATGTCCAAACAGCTACTAGATGCATACTTGCAAATACAGAATATTCAAGGATATAATCTTTCAATGTAGGGTAATAACTGCTTGATCCAAGGATAAATCTGACTGCCATTCTGGGGTCAAGAAGGATTTTTTTTCCTAGCTTGTTGCAAAATTGTGCTAGGTTTTTGCCTTCTTTTGGATCAACAGCAAAAAAACAAATGTGAGGAAGGCTGAACTTGATGGATGCAAGTCTCTTTTCAACTATGTAACTATGTAACTATGTAACTATGTAACTATGATGCCCAACACGCAGAACGTAAGTAGATATGAAGAAAATTCCTAAGACATATTACCGGGCCTTAGAATGGCTGGATTTAACTTATAAACGAAAAAAACACAAGACAGGATAAAGACAAGACGTAGAAATAACGGAAACAATGAACAAGCCACAAGTCAAGGAATGGAGATATCAAAATAGTCAGGAGCCAAGCCAAGCCATAGATCGGATAGTCAGAAGGAAAGCCAAGGTCAAATACACTAGAATCAATACCAGGAACGCGCTCTCGGATAACCACAAACGAAACCATGACAGGGCACAGAGAAATGGACAAAACAGGTTTATATAGTCTAAGGTGCTCCCTGATTGGCTGCAGGGAAGCATGGGCGTGTGTGTAATACACCTACATGATTAAAAATGATATGGCACTTTAAGGATTCAATTGAAAAACCCTTCAAAGCTGCAGCAGCCAGACTCTAAAAATTTTTACAGACCTGGCCGCTGTGAGAGGAGGAGGAGCTATGACCAAGGGTGAGTGATGGACGGCATTCCCATAACCACGTGGGAATGTCGCAGGACCAAGATGTGGGAGGCGACCGGAATGGGAATGCCACCGCAATGATGCGTGCCTAGCGAGCAGCGTAACACCAACAAAGTTTTTCTGCAAATATATCAAACAGTGTCGGACTGCTCCTGGAACCAAAAGTAAGTCTAGTGTCAAAGTAATAATTGTTCCTCCACTTAACACCGTGAATGTGCCATAGGGACGGGTGAATTGCAGCTTGAAAGCGTTAGAGATGTCAGTTTTGCTAAGCCAAATGTGCCTACCCACGTGTAAAATGGTCTGTATGGCGTTGTCAACAGTGACGTAGTGGAGGGAGAATTCTTCAGCAGGGATGAGAGAGTTTATGCTTGGTGTGTGTGAAGAATGAGAGACAGAAAGATCAATGATAAGACTTAAAAAAAAAAAAAAAAAGACTTGTGAGACACACCACTGATGCGATTCGTGCGCCATGACTGAAAACGGTGGATGAGAGAACGGGCCAAATACAAAACCTAGATTGACTTCTTTGTCCAGTAGAGTATCTACTGTTAAGGGATCGGAATAAGCTTATAACAAATTGGGGCATTCCAGTGTGCCATTAGACCTGTGTGAAAACCTATGGAAAAACCAGAAACCAAGAATTCCACCAAGTGGGGTGAGGGGTGGAGGCGTAAGTGATAACTTAGATTGTCCAAATTAACCTCCGTAAGTCATTTCTTGGGAAAGAGCTTGGAGGGGCACATAGATTTTGCATGTGCCCTGAAACATATAAGCCAGTTCTCTTTCCCTAGGCGTGGGCGTGACTCTTATGAAGCGTAATGTGTGAGGAGAAGGCACCAACCTTGAAAGAAACAACATAGCCTAACGACAGGAAAAGGGTAAATACAGAAAGTATACACCGATGGAAAGAATTAACCATTACTGAGGCATAACTAAAAGAATAGAAAGTAAAAAAGGTGCATGAAGACAATCCACATGCCAAAAAGGGGTTGGAAGAATGCTTCTCCTAAGAAGCGGAAAAATTCGAAAAGAGACCTATCAGGAAGTATTACTGTACTGAGAGGGTAGTGGATGCATGGAATATGTTGTTGTCTATGGGAAGTCTTTGTGAGGGAACATGTGTGTCTAATTTTTTAATGCCTTTAAGTAATATTTTTATTTGATATGATGTCAAGAAGCCCGTAGTGTTAGGTTGTCGGATAAGCATATGGTGCTGGATGCCGGTAAGGTACAGTAGAATTAAAGGATAGTTTAAGGTTGATGTGGGAAAAAGAAGTAAAACCTAATATCGTTTCTAAAGCAAACATGTCGTGGATGTGAAACTCGATGATAAATTTCGTGAATACGTGAAAAGCCCTATCATAAGTGTTCCTAGTGTTTACTGAGAGTGTCAGATGAGAAATGTGACGTGCGTGATCTAACAAAGTCTTTAATGCATTATCATGTCTTGGAATAGTGGTGCAGGTGTCGCTCGTCTAGAAGCGGTGGGTAGTGTCGAGAAGAAAGCCTGGAAACGAAACCGAGACAAGTGATCAGCAGAGGTGTTTGTGTACCCCGGAATGTGTATACATGTTATAAAGAATTGACAAGTGGCCACTACCCATGTGAGTCGCCTTAGTAGTCTCATAATGACCAGTGATGCCGATCGGCCTTTATTGACAATATGGCATGTGGCCATATTATCTGAGTAGCACTTGACCGTGTGGCCGGACCAATATGGTCCCCATGCAATGGCTGCCGCCATGATAGGGTACAACTCGAATAAAGCCGAGGTATCAGAGAATTTGGGTAGTGATTTGACTTCAGTCGGCCAAGGTCCTCAAAGCCATTGATCACCCCAGATGGCCGCAAAGCCTGTGTTTGCTGCGGCATCTGTCCACACTGTAGGTGAAGTGTCGGAGGGGGGTGGTATAAAAAAGGTTCGCCCGTTCCATGAGGTGAGAAAAACCTCCCACATGCGTAAATCTGAGGTTGCGTGTTCATCTAATGTGATACGTGAAGTGTCTCTGAGGTGAATAGTGGAAACAAAGATAGCAGGTGGGATATAAAGGATCTACCTTGGGGTATGATCCTCATGGCAAAATTGAGCGTCCCTAGCAGTGATTGTAGTTCTTTCCGATTGCAACGACCTTGTAGCAGGTAATGTTCAATACTTGCCAGGGTACGCTCAATCTTGTCCTGAGGGAGACTAGCCTGCATGTGTATTGTGTCTAGTTGGATCCCCAAAAATTGCATGTTGGTATCTGGACCCAAAGTTTTGTGAGGGGAGACATGAATAGTGAGGGATTCAAACAAAGCCAACATGTGTTTCAAACTACTGGGTGGGAGTGTGTTATTCTCAATCGTGAGGAAATCGTCCAGATAGTGAATAACCGAAGGGCACTTACACACATTTAGTAACAACCAACATAAAGCTTCTGCAAACGTGTCAAAAATACATGGGCTGCTTTTGGAGCCTAAAGTTAGACCGGTGAAGAAATAATACATCCCCTGCCATTTAATGCCGTGTAGATGCCATAGGGAAGGGTGCATGGGTAGTAATTTAAAAGCGTTTACCACGTCGGTTTTACTTAGCCATGCCCCTGTGCCCGCTTGAAGAATGGCCCCTATGGCATGGTCGATAGTGGCGTAGTGCTGGGGACAGTGGAGGATTGTGGTGCAGATAAATCAATTATCAGTCTGGGTTTGGGTGAAGTCTTCCCTGTGACCACCCCTATGGGATTGGTTCTCCAAGATGTGAAGGGTGGGGAAAAGAAAGGCCCCAACAGAAACCCTTGTTTCAACTCGGTTGTGATAAGAGTGTTTACCAACTGTGGATCGTCTAACCTGGATTGTAGGTTGTCGCATTCCAGTGTACCGGAGGGTAAATGGACCAACCCGGTGTGAAACCCTTCAGTCATTCCCGTAATAATATAGTCAATGAAATGCCGTGATGGGTGTAGCTGTAATAGCGAGGTCAATAATGTGATGTTCACACACGTGTGATACGGTTTGGGGAACGCTTTATTCGGGCACATAGTCTTGGCATGGGCCCTGAAACAGTGGGAACACACATGCATCAGCCTGCAAGAGCTGAAACCACAATTCCCCGCATTAAAGTTGTTGCAAACCTGGGATTTACCAAGAAATACAATATCCCTACCCAGTTTGTCTTTTAATCCCCTAGCAGGTTTTGGAAAGTTAGAGGTAGTTTGATTTTGTTTGATTTCTGCTGTGTTTGGGCAGAAATTTGTGTGATGTGCTGTAGATGCACAAACTGCACAAGCTGGAGGCCTGAGGCCTGCAAAGTGCCTGCAGAATAACTCAGTGTCCAATTTGCTCCAATTAATGCTTAAATTGAACTGAGCCAGAGCTGCAGCCACTTTTGCAGAAAAGGAACGGTGGTAATCGTAAAAAGCGGTACCACCGTATTTGTGCCCCAGGTCCACCATTTGTGCATGTATGCATCCAGCTATGCTCTTTTCCCCAGGTATACTGAGCAGTAAACATCCCTATAGATCCCAAAACCTAGTACGAATTCAGGGATGGTCAATTTTTTGTTCAGCCTCAGGTCTCTTGCCCTTAGCACTACTGATATATCCCCATATGCAAAGGTCCTATTCTCTAGGACATCCTGGGAGGCTATGAGCAATGAAACCAGGTTTACATCCTTGCCTTCCAGAATGTCCTTTTTAAGGTGAGATGGGACCATGTGCGAAGGATTAATAGATTCAATAATTGATATGGATTACAATGAATTACCAGGCATAATATCAGCAATAGGGTGACTGGCAACAATTGGATTTGTAGCGGTCTGTTTGGCACTACTTGCTTCCAATTTATCCAGCCTATCGCTAATTGTGCCGATGGATGACATAAGAGAAGTCATAATGGCGTGAAACGCTGGCAATTGTGTGCCACTAGGGCCTTCCCCTGCATCAGAGTTGTCAGTGGTAGTGTTTAAAAGTCTAAACAACTCTGCCTTCCTAGCAGTAGCTGGGAAAGGGATGCAGCGTCTTCTAAGTTCTGCAGTGAGACGTGGGATGGTCCATGATCTGAGTGACGAAGGACTATAAACGTCTGTTCCAGGAACAGGGGTACCAGGCCTAGCGGGTGTGTAGGGTAGCGAGAGTTCCTCATGGATATCAGGAGTATTTGACATAACTGAAAAATATAAGGTAGCTTTAATCAATCACTCTGTAATGCATTGGGTGGGTACTGGTAAGGCTAGCTAAATACCAAGCGGCGAAACAATTATACTTCGTGATAGTTACAGATGAGTCCCTACTAATTGCCAAGCGGCTTGATAGGCACTACCTATGCGTGGGCCCGAGGGGAGAGCATGAGGCCACCGAACGTTGTGGCGGGGTGTTGGCCTCTTGGTGGCAGTTTAAAGCATAAGATAGAATGGGAGTGATAGGTGAGGACCTCTCTATGCAACTATGTGAGGCGGCTAGCTATGATTTGGCCCGAGGGACGTATTCCTCAGAGTATGAGAATGAGGGTGTTGGCCTCGCGGGACCACTAGCCTATGGATTAAGACCAGAAAATATATTACTAATTGGGCCACGTAACCTAGAACCAGTACCACTCTAAATATAAAGTACTGGGATCTGGCGTAGTACCCGATATGTGAGACAGGACGATTTGTTAAAGTAGAAATAAGCAGCGGTTGTAATAATATCGTGGTGCGACCTATGGACATGAAAATCAACATATAAGCCTCTGTGCTTATGTTATACGCTGGCCAGATCGTGGGCCCAAAATCAAATGAACCTACCAGACACTTATGCCGAGAGTAGTAAATAAACCGAGGATGATGACGATTTCCTAGTGTTTGTAAATTACCGTCAGAAGTTCTAGAACCTAAAAGAGTAAATTCACATGTGTAAACTAAATTAACGTGACATTAGCCCAAAGCTTAAACCTAAATCAAATATCAACCCACCTAGACAGCCACCACACTTTGACACAGTAGTCAGTTATCACTATTTTATAATCCTTAAGTAGGTAATCCTAGATGTGGACCTGTGGAAAAATTACAGGCAATATAAGTTCTAACATTCAGATACATTCACTATGTATTACCCCTAAGTGGAATTTTTTATTTTTTTTTGTGTAGTATCATATGTAACCAGCAGGGGGGGCAGTATCCTAAATTAGGTGAAAATTCGTGCCTATTTTGTGCGTTTGAACGTAATTTACCGAAAAGGGTAGAATGTATGAACAGTTGAAAAAAGCGAATGAGTGTATACACTGTATCGTTCGAATACCGAAAAGATATATGCAGTAAATTTCCCGAACAGCCGCGTTCAAAAAGATTCATAAAGTGAAACCTGCGAAGCATATGTGTACTAGAATTTAGCTGAATGGTTTGATCGGTTGCAATATATGACAGAAAACCGAACGCTCGGTATAATGAACAGCGGGGCCTGACTTACGGTTGAACCCGGTATTTGGAGCTGATAATGCTCTGCGCGGATGCCGTGGCGGGTAGAAGAGCCAGGGAGACACCGGACCAGGAGACCACGAGGAAGAAAAGTAAGAAACAATCCAAAATGGCGGTCTGAACCGGATGTAAACGTTTCAGCAACGGTAAGGTGGGAGTGGATTGGCTTTTAAAGGGGAACTAAGCCCCTCCCACAACTACAGGCCAAGCCTTCAAATATATATATATATATATATATATATATGTGTGTGTGTGTGTGTGTGTGTGTGTGTGTGGGTGGGTGTGTGTGTATAGAGAGAGAAGTAGAAAGGTAGCTACACTCACTGTCATCCATAAAATCAGTGCTTTAGTGAGTCAAGGTTAAAATAGGATCCAAAATATCATGTAACACTTTGAGCGATCTAACCCCCTGCGGAATGTGAATCAAGTAAGCTATCCACTTAAGAGTGAAGTTCATACAACTAAACTTGTCCCATGCCACTCCTAAGCCTGATCCATTCGATGTACTTTTGATAATACGGGTCTGACCCGTTTAATTTAGACTGAACAAGATGCAAGTAGCACTGCTCACATTAATCTGGGCTTTTACGAACATCATTTTCTAATTGCAATTTCATTCTTTGATATATACTTATAATGATGCCGAGTGACGTCAAGGCACGATGTAATCATGTGACGGTTGTGCTTTGCGTGCAGTCCAGCCTGGGCGTCCTCGGAATAGCAAGCACATGGTGGGGTGAGTTAATGTAATTTTTGTATTTGGTATTTATTGATGTATGTTTACACTGTATGCTTATCCTGATTTTTGTCTGTGTGAGCAATAAAAGCCAAGTTTGAATACGCTGGATAAAGTCCCTGGAGTGCAATCTATTTTTAATTTGTATGTATATATATTGTAATTTTTTAAGCAAATCTGTCATGATAGGTTCATTTTAATATATAACAAATCACACTGATAAATCATATATTTATGGTTTTTATTACTATATACACTGCCTGGCCAAAAGTCACCACCTGGATTTAACTAAGCAAATAGGTAAGAGCCTCCTACTGGATAGTTACTGCATGGGCAATTATCGTTCAGCTGGCAACAAGTTATTTAACCCCAAATGATGAGTAGCTTCTCTTTTCCTAAACAACCATGTCGACAGACACATCCCGTTGTCGTGGGAAAGATGTTAGTCTGTTTGAGAAGGGCCAAATCATTGGCATGGATCGAGCAGGGAAAACATCTAAGGAGATTGCAGAAACTACTAAAATTGGGTTAAGAACTGTCCAACGCATTATTAAAAACTGGAAGGATAGTGAGCAACCACTAGTGATGGGCGCATCAGGGTAAGAAGAGAGGCAGATGAAGTGATGCTCCCATCATGCCTAGTGCCTGCTGTACAAGCCTGTGGAGGCAGTGCTATGATCTGGGGTCAGGGCCGCCATCAGGGGGTGACAACCGTGACATATGTGTGTATATGTATATGTATGTGCATGTATGTATGTATGTCAGTATGTATGTCTGTGTGTGTATATGTATGTGCATGTATGTATGTCAGTATGTATGTCTGTGTGTGTATATGTATGTGCATGTATGTATGTCAGTATGTATGTCTGTGTGTGTATATGTATATCTATGTGTCTACATGTATGTATGTCAGTATGTATGTCTGTGTGTGTGTATGTCAGTATCTATGTATATATCTATTAGCATGAATGTCAGTACGCATGCATGTCTGTGTGTGTGTATGTCAGTATGTCTGTATGTATCTGTGTATGTATATATCTATCTGTGTGTGTATGTATGTATGTATATCAGTATGTATGTATGTCAATATGTATGTACGTTTTTGTATGTATATGTGTATGTCAGTTTGTATGTATATCTGTTTTTCAGTATGTATGTATGTATGTATGTATGTATGTCTATGTCAGTATGTGTGTGTATCTGTGTATGTGTCTAAACGTGTGTATGTCTGTTTCAGTATTTGTGTATCTTTCTGTGTGTGTGTCTGTGTCCTTTTGTGTCTGTGTGTGTGTATTCCTGTGGGCGGGGCTTGGAGGCAGGCACCGGGGGCCCAGACCTTGAGCTTTGTTAGGGGCCCCACAATTTCTGATGGCGGCCCTGTCTGGGGTTGCTGCAGTTGGTCAGGTCTAGGTTCAGCAACATTATGTGCCCAAAGAATGAGGTCAGCTGACTACCTGCATATACTGAATGACCAGGTTAATCCACCAATGGGTTTTTTTTGTTCCCTGATGGCACGGGCATATTCCATGACAATGCCAGGATTCTTCAGGTTCAAATTGTGAACGATTGGTTCAGGGAGCATGAGACATCATTTTCACACATGGATTGGCCACCATGTGGCCCAGACCTTAACCCAGGGCCGGATTAACATAGGGGCTGATGGAGCTGCAGCTCCAGGCCCAGGCCCATGGAATAGGCCCATTTTAAAAAAATATATATATTTTTTTAATTTATTTTTTATTTATTTTTTACACACTACTCTTAGGTTTGCCACTTGACTGGTATTTTACTGGCACAGCTGGTATTTGAGGCTGCCTGGCCGTGCCGGTATTGCAGTAATACTGGCAATACAAATGCAGGTATTTTTCTCAGAATAAATGGAGATTACTCTGCAATACCAGCACCAGCCAGTAGGGGTCACTGTGTGTGGAGAGAGGCAGGGATAGGAAGTTACACAGCATATCCCTGCCTCTCTCTACTACTCACTGATCCATGGGGGAGCAGCAACACAGCACAGAGTCCAGACAGCAGCTCTACAGGTCAGGTAAGTGAGGGATGGGGGGAAAGGCAGCAGGGACACTGAGACACTAGGGGACACTGAGACACTAGGGGACAAATGGGAACACTGAGACACAAGGGGACACAGACACTAGGGGACACATGGGGACACAGACACTAGGGGACACAGACACTAGGACACATGGGGACACAGACACTGGGAGACCTGGGAACACTGAGACACATGGGGACGCTGTGAGACATAGGGACATTGGGAGACACTGAGACATTGGGACACCGAGACACTATGTCCCCATGTCTCCCAGTGTCCCCATGTCCCCCAGCCAGTGTCCCCAGTGTCTGTGTCCCATGTCTCTCAGTATGCCTAGTGTCCCCATGTGTCCCTATATGTCCCAGTGTTCCCATGTCTATGTCCCCTAGTCGCCCAGTGTCCTCTAGTCTCCCAGTGTCTGTGTTCCCGTGTCTCTGTGTCCCTAGTGTCTTAGTGTCCCCAAATGTTTCAGTGTCCCCATGTCTCCCAGTGTCTGTGTCCCTAGTGTCCCTAGTGTCTCAGTGTCCCCATTTCTCCCAGTTTCCCCAAATGTCTCCCAGTGTCTCCATGTCTCTGTGTCACCATGTCTCTTAGTGTCCCCATGTCTCTCTGTGTCCCCAGGTCTCTCAGTGTCCCCATGTCTCACTGTGTCCCCAGTATCCTAGTGACATGGGGACACACCCGGACATTGGGACACTGGGAGAAATGGGGACACTGAGACACTGGGAGACTAGTGGACTGGGTGACATGGGGACACTGACACTGAGACACTGGGTGACTTGCAAGACTGAGACACTGGGAGACAGGGGGACACTGGGAGCAATCCATCTATACAGCAGAATCAAACTGTGAGTAGTTTGTTGGTGATTTTACAGAATTTTCTCTGATATCACTCCTTGTGATTTACATCATGTGATGTCACGCATAACTAATTAATTATACAAATGATTAAGACTGGTAATTTTTTCCAAGAAAGGTGGCAACCCTAAATACTCTTCACATACTCTTGCTTAAAGGAGCACTATAGGGTCAGGAACACAATCATGTATTTCTGACCCTATTATATTAAAACCACCACCCTGGCCCCTTCTTGCCTCCCTAAATATAGTAAAATATTACTTGTATTCAAGTCTGCAGCTGCTGGCTCTGCCTCTGAACTGACTGTCTGCTGACATCTTCAGAAGTGGTGGTCTGAGCAAATTACAATACTTCCCCATAGGATTGGCTGAGACTGTCAACTAGGCAGATCAGGGGCAGAGCCAGCACAAGTCTAACATAGCCCTGGCCAATCAGCATCTCCTCATAAAGATAAATTGAATCAACGCATCTCTATGAGGAAAGTTCAGTGTTTGCATGCAGAGGGTGGAGACACTGAATGGCAGTGCTGCACATTAGGCAGTACTGCCCCAGGAAGCACCTCTAGCAGCCATCTAAGGAGTGGCCAGTGGAGTTATTTTCTCTGAAAAGACAGTGTTTACTGCAAAAAGCCTGAATGGAATGATTCTACTTACCAGAACAAAAACAATAAGCTGTAGTTGTTCTGGTGACAAGGGATGTATGGGAACAAAACTTGTGTGGACTGGCTGACAATAAAATTAGTTTAGGTAATGCAGACGTTGGTCTCTCTAACACTGTGGCATGTCCCCTTTATTCTACATTCACTACATACACCTTTTCTCTGTCTCAGACTATATACCAGGAACTTCTGCCTGCTAGTAAGAAGGTAAGGAGACAAGTGGACCAGCGAGTGCTAGGGGACAGTCCTTAGAAAGCATGGAGTGAGCGCATCATTAGACACATTTATGTCAAGCTCAGGGTGCTGCCTGCATAGTATGCCCTTAGTTGGACAGCCTGCATGATTGGCGGGCAGCCTGACATGCATTCATGCCAGGCTGGGCTTCCAATTCTTTGGACAGACATGCCCCCTTTTTGGGCATGTTCTCCCCTTTTGGCAGGTTACGTGATTCGCACCAGTGGCCCACCCTTTTACCCCACCCATTGACTTCCTGCTTCACTGGACACTGCTGTTAGGGGTTATGGATTTACTTGACAGATGAAAACATAAATTAGAAAGAGATTAGCATAGAGTATGTGTTTTCTTATAGCTGCATCCTATGGGTTTCCCTCTAGCACCATCTCCATCTGATGGAGATGGTGCTGGAGGGAAACTCATAGGATGCAGTTATGAGAAAACACATACTCTATGCTAATCTCTCCATAATTTATGACATTGGGAGGTATGACTGTTTTAGTGTTTTTGGTCGATAAGATTCCGTAATTAGGCCCATCATAATTGTCAGCACCAGGCCCACTGTGCTCTTAATCCGGCCCTGCCTTAACCCCATTGAGAATCTTAGGGATGTGCTGGAGGAGGCTTTGCGCACTCGTCTGACTCTCCCATCATCAATACAGGATCTTGGTGAAAAATTAATGCAACACTGGACTGAGATACATCTTGTGACATTGCAGAAGCTTATCGAAACAATGCCACAGTGAATGCATGCAGTAATCAAAGCTAAAGGCGGTCCAACAAAATATTAGAGAGTGTGACCATATTTGGTGGGAACTTTTTTTTTGGCCAGGCAGTGTATTTATTGTTACTTACCTCCTGTCACGGTTCTCACCGTTACATCCAGAAAGCCAGATGTGGTCACCCCAGAAGCCCAACAGGGGGATATGAACCTAGATCCTTCTGTGTTCTCGGCCTGCTGTTTTGCCTCTGAGCCACACTTCAGTTCTTGTTCCAGCCTGATGTTTATCCTTGCCTTGTCTCCAGCACTGGGGAGTTGCACTTTACCTGTGGCTGATCCTGTCAATCTCAGTCCACCTGAAGCAGATGCCTAATTAGCCAGGTGTAAGACACTGCTTCTCCCTGAGGGGTATTGTTAGGGGTAGGGTTAGGGGTAAGGTTAGGGGATTCCCGAAGTCCCGTATTGCTGAAGTCCCGTATTGCCGAAGTGCCGGATTGCCGAAGTCCCAATTTTCGGAAGTGCCAAACCGAACCTAATTTTTTGCCCATGCACATCCCTATTGTGTATCTAGATCCAGTGTTCTCCAGACTGCTTCCAACCT
The DNA here is from genome assembly GCF_036172605.1 of Pelobates fuscus. NCBI lineage: Eukaryota > Metazoa > Chordata > Amphibia > Anura > Pelobatidae > Pelobates > Pelobates fuscus. The sequence continues at coordinate 1,128,730 of NC_086327.1, read as the reverse complement.
TAGGTTATTTCATTGTTTACTCTGACCTCTGGCTTCCCCTGACTTTGGCTTTCCATGACTACTCTTCTTCTTGTCCTTGCCTGTACTGCGAATTGGATTCCTGCACAGCCCCCATGCACAGACTCACAGCCCAGGTGGCGTCTTACCAGGTCACCTTGGTCTGTGTTTATTTGCAAGGGTGAGTGTATAACTCTGCACGTCGGACTCCATACCAGGTAAGATCCTGACACCTGCAGCCTCTCGTTTCAGACGATCCATGGGTTTTACAGTGCTGTTATCGCCACTCTCCAGGTCGCCCCTGTCTGTTGTGATTGGCCCTGCTTGGGGAAACTTTCCTAACCTAACCAGGGCAATCCTCCATGCTCGTGCTGACATCAGCACATCAATATTAGTTCTGAAAATTATATATATAAAAGCATGATCCACATTAATAAATCACACAAACTCACTGACACACACACAAACTTTCCATAGATAAACTCATTGGTAAATACACACAAGCTCACTACAGACACATTCACTAGTAAGCACACAAGCTCACTGACACACACACACACAAACTTACTATAGATAAAATCATGGGTAAAAACATACAAGCTCACTGACTGCTCACTGAAACATACAGAAACTCAATCATACAAACGCACACAAGCTCACTCACACAAACACACACAAGCTCACTACATTCAAGCTCACTCACACAAACACACACACGCTCACTACATTCAAGCTCACTCACACAAACACACACAAGTTCACTTCAGACAAGCTCACTCACACAAACAAGCTCACTACAGACAAGCTCACTGACACTCAAACAAGCTCACTACATACAAGCTCATACGAACCAAAACAGGCTCAATGAGATAAGTGCACTGGTAAACACACAATCACTATCAGTTATGGGCTGCGGGGCAAAGCTACAAGTTCCAGTCACAGACAGTAGATACTGAGGGCAGTGTGAGCTTTCTCCATGTATGATGTTATCTCTTCCTCTTTGGGTGTGGAAGATCAGCTGATTGCGGCTGGGGTGCAGAGCTTCAGTTTGTGGGCTGGTTCCTGCCAGACTGGCTATGCAGAGCTGGAGACCGTTTAGGGGGATTTGTGAGAGACTTTCAGTGCTCTCTCACTCTTGCTTACCAGCTATTAATTCCTCCCAGTGCTCTGACCTCATCATAGGGGGCCTGGTCGCGCTGTTAAAGCGCTGCAGTTCTGACCACCCCCCTGGAAATACATTGCATCGGGTGACCCTAACAGCATAAGCCACCCAACGGACCCCTGAAGTGCAGCCCTGGCGGTTGTACCATGTGGGCCAGGGCTGCACCACATGGCCGGCAGGCACCACGGTTGCAGGGCAGCTGTATTCTCTGGAGTGACGGGCCGGTCATGACTGCGACCCCTGTGACCGCAGTAGGCACCTTCAAGTTGACATATCTCCTATCCTATCTAAAGTTTTTGTTCAAGTACTGCGTGTTGGGCCGTCATCCAGCCATACCAATATGCTTATTATTTACATAAAACATTATAATTAAGAGTTGTGAATTCTCCTCAGCAATTGGGATCAGGGTGCCTACAATGCCAGCATATCATCTTATCTGTAAAGCATTATAATTCACAATATATAAAGGAATATTGCCTTCCATATTAAATGGCATTGCTATATAAGAGCTCAATTATAATGTTTTCATATTGTTGACCTACAAATGCCCTTGAGATATATACGATATTCGGATTCTAAACAACCACATTCACGTTAAAAAGTTAATGGAAGCAAATTCACACTTGGCCAGTAGATGGCAGCAAAGCCTGCTAGAAAATGTGCCCAGGATGCTTCCCTCATTTGAAGATGCTATGGCATCCTTTTTTTTTTTTTAACCCCTCAGTGACCAGACCACTTTTCAATTTTCTTACCGTTTGGGACCAGGCCTGTCTTTACATTTCTGCTGTGTTTGTGTTTAGCTGTAATTTTCCTCTTACTCATTTACTGCACCCACACATATTCTATATCGTTTTTCTCGCCATTAAATGGCCTGTCTAATGATATCATTATTTTCATCATTTCATATAATTTACTATAAAAAAAAGTATAAAATATGATGAAATTAAAAAAAACAAAAAAACACACATTTTCTAACTTTGACCCTCAAAATCTGTTACGCATCTACTACCGCCAAAAAACACCCATGCTAAATAGTTTCTAAATTTTGTCCTGAGTTTAGAAATGCCCAATGTTAACATGTTCTTATCTTTTTTGGAAAGTTATAGGGCTATAAGTACAAGTAGCACTTTGCTATTTCCTACATTGTAACACTGATATCTCTCAGGAATCCCTGAATAACCCTTCACATGTATATATTCTTTAACCCCTTAAGGACCAAACTTCTGGAATAAAAGGGAATCATGACATGTCACACATGTCATGTGTCCTTAAGGGGTTAAAAGAAGACAACCTAAGGTATTAAACTTGGGGTATTTTGACTCTTTTCATGCAACTATTTTACCATTAATCTATGCCAAATTTAACCAAAATAAAATAATTGGTGATTTTTTTTTTACACACATAGCAATTTAGGAATACATGTATGGAGAACTTTAAGGGTTACTACCAAAGAACACCCCAATATGTGTTCAGCAACATCTCCTGACTATGTATTGGTGTGTCGGGTTCTCTGGGGGATAAAATACCTTATTTGGAGGGTGCGCATTTCAGTTTTCCATCTTGTGATTTTCACAGCTGCTCATCATGCACCCATATCCTATTCAGTGGCGGATCCAGAGCCTGATCTCGGATGGGGCACTTGTAGATTATTTAAATAAATAATCCAGACACAATAACCACTACAGCTCAGTGTAGTGGTTATGGTGTCAATAGTTCCGGGACCCCCTCCCAGAATAAGTAGTCAAACTGTTTAAGAACAGTTTGACAACTTACCTGAAGTCTGCTGGGAAATGGGGCTGTAGTAGGGTATAGGAGCAGTGGTGTGTGAGTGGTGCAATGTGTAAGAGGTGCAGTGTGTGTGTGTGTGTGTGTGTGTGTGTGTGAGGGGGACAGTGTGTGAGCAGTGTGTGTGTGTGTGAAGGTTATAGTGTGTGAGTGAGGGCGGCAGTGTATGTGTGGGACAGTATGTGTGTGTAACAGTTGCAGTGTGTGTGTGTGAGTATTGCAGTGTGGGCAATGTGTGTATGGGGCAGCAGTGTATGGGGGCAGTGTGTGTGTTTGGGGAGCAGTGTGTGTGTGTATGGGGGTAGTGTGTGCGTATGGGGGCAGTGTATGTGTATGGGGGCAGTGTATGTGTATGGGGCAGTGAGTGTGTATGGGGGGCAGTATGGGGGGCAGTGTGTGTATGGGGTGCAGTGTGTGTGTATGGGGGGCAATGTGTGTGTATGGGGGGGCAATGCGTGTGTATGGGGGGGCAATGTGTGTGTATGGGGGCAGTATGTGTATGGGGGCAGTGTGTGTGTATGGGGGGCAGTGTGTGTATGGGGGCAGTATGAGTGTATGGGGGCAGTGTGTGTGTATGGGGGCAGTATGGGGGGGCAGTGTGTGTGTATGGGGCAGTGTGTGTGTATGGGGGCAGTATGTGTGCATGGGGGCAGTATGGGGGGCAGTATGTGTATGGGGCAGTGTGTGTATTGGGGGCAGTGTGTGTATGGAGGGCAGTGTGTGTGTATGGGGGGCAGTATGGGGGCAGTGTGTGTATGGAGGGCAGTGTGTGTGTATGGGGGGCAGTATGGAGGGCAGTGTATGTGTGTAGAGTGTGTGTGTGTGTGTGTGTGAGATAAGGGTAGGGGGTCTTTTTTATTATTATTATTATATATATATATTTTTATTTAATTAAAATAAATATTGATGTCCCCCCTCCCTTCTTACCTTTATTGAGGACATTTCTTGATCCCTGGTGGTCCCAGTGGGATTCCCTGGTGGCCCAGTGGGGAGAGTGAACTCTAGCCCGCGCTCTAGGGCTAGAGTTCACTCTCGCGAGATATGGAGCGTTGCTGTGGTTACCGCGGCAACGCTCCATGCTCGCGAGATGAGGACCTGGAGGAGCTGCAGACAGAGCCTCTCCCTCCCTCTCCCCTGCCGGCTGTCAGCATAGTGCCTGCGGACCGGGGAGGGAGATCTCTGATCTCCCCTCCGGTCCACAGGCACATTGCAGGGCTAGCACCTGCATGTGCTGGCAGGGGAGAGGGAGACCGTCTTTTTTCTCGGGGGGGCAATGGCCCCGTTGCCCCCCCCCCCCCCCCCCCTGGATCCGCCACTGCATGGAGCTCTTCTCTCCAAGGGGCTTCCCTGCTCCGGAAAACGCCACACTATGTATGTACGTGCACTCACCTCATCCTCCCGATCTCCTATTCACTTGCGCGGTCGCTGGCGATGGTGGTGGGGGATACACCTGGCATCCCAGGGATTCTTCCTGATGCCATTCCGGCCCCCCTGGGCCATGTGATCGCGAGGTCCTTGTGAGGATCTCACGATCACATGGACGGCATAGCCGTCCACAGCAATGCCAGCAGGGGAAGTGCCTGTAATGACAGGTACTCCCCCTGCTGCCTGTAAAAATAATACAATAACACAATTATATATACTTAGATCATATATATATATATATATATATATATATATATATTTATATATAATATAAAATAAATAAATATATAAATACGTAAAAAAATAGAAAAATTAAAAATAAATAATTATACAAATATATATACACTCTGTTCCAAATTATTATGCAAATTCTATTTAAGTGTCACAAAGATTAAATATTTTGTTTTTTAGTTTAACTCATGGATGGCATTGTGTCCCAGGGCTCTTTTGATCACTGAAAACAATCTCGGACACCTGTGATAATTAGATTGCCAGGTGAGCCCAATTTAAGGAAAAACTACTAAAGGAGGGTGTTCCACATTATTAAGCAGAGCACCATTTTGATGCAATATGGGGAAGAAAAAGGATCTCTCTGCTGCCAAAAAGAGTGAAATAGTTCAATGCCTTGGACGAGGTATGAAAACATTAGACATTTCACGAAAACTTAAGCGTGATCATCGCACTATGAAGAGATTTGTGGCTGATTCAGAGCACAGACGGGTTCGTGCAGATAAAGGCACATTGAGGAAGATTTCTGCCAGATCTATGCATCGGATCAAGAGAGCAGCTGCTAAAATACCATTACATAGCAGCAAACAGATATTTGAAGCTGCTGGTGCCTCTGGAGTCCCACGGACATCAAGGTATAGAGTCCTCCAGAGTCTTGCAACTGTGCATAAACCTTCTATTCGGCCACCACTAACCAATGCTCACAAGCAGAAACGGCTGCACTGGGCAGAAAAATACATGAAGACTAATTTTCAAACAGTCCTGTTCACTGATGAGTGCCGTGCAACCCTGTATGGTCCAGATGGATGGAGTAGTGGATGGTTGGTGGATGGCCACCCTGTTCCAACAAGGCTGCGATGCCGGTAAGGCGGCGGTGGAGTCATGTTTTGGGCCAGAATCATGGGAAGAGAGCTGGTCGGCCCCTTTAGGGTCCCCGAAGGTGTAAAGAACTATGCTTTCTGTAATAAAATCATCTTCATGCATGACAATGCACCATCTCATGCTGCAAAGAATACCTCTGCATCAATGGCTGCTATGGGGATAAAAGGAGAGAAAGTCATGGTGTGGCCTCCATCCCCCCCTGACCTCAATCCTATTGAGAACCTTTGGAGCATCCTCAAGCAAAAGATCTGTGAGGGTGGGAGGTAGTTTACATGCAAACAGCAGCTCTGGGAGGCTATTCTGACATCTTGCAAACAAATTCAAGCAGAAACTGTCCAAAATCTCACAAGTTCAAAGGATGCAAGACTTGTGAAGCTGCTATCAAATAAGGGGTCCTATGTTAAAATGTAACGTGACCTGTTAAAATGTTTAAAAAGTTAAAATGTTGTTATAAGTTTGATTGAAATAGCTTTGGATTTCAGTAAATATGCTGCAAACACAACAAATGACAATTTTTAGTTCTTTACAGCCTATAAAGTGTTTTGAAACTTACTGTGCTTAATAATTTGGAACAGTGCATTGTAAGTTTTTTATGTTTGAAAAACATACTGTTATCATTAGGAGGTTTGTTCAATAAAATTTGAATTGTACTCTTAATAGTTGATAACATGAGAATTATGCTGACTGTTATTTATATCAATTATTTAGGTAAATGAGAAAAATATCATTTGCATAATAATTTGGAACAGGGTGTATGTGTAATTTCATTCTAACTGTATTTTGATATTAATATATATTGATATGAAAATACATGTTGAATGAAATAATATATATATATATAAATAAATATTATATATAAATAAATATAAATAAATATATAAATAAAAATAATTTTAAAAAATTATATATATATATTTGTGTGAAGGGCTCATGATGGTATAGAGTAATAAGACCTTAATAAGTGTAGGATGGTATAAAAGTAGCAAGTCGGTTGTGGTGTGCCGGAACCGACGATGAGGTAGGCCTGTAAATAAAGAGGGCCCACCAAGAAGAGATGTAATAAAAAGGAGTTTGATAAAGAGGAGTGGGTGGGAGGGTGATGCAACGCTGACCTCGAAGGTAAGGAGCCAGGTAAGGGGTGTCCCTTAAGTAGGGAAGGGGTGTGTCATACGCCCCTCCCACAAACACAGGCCAAAAGGCCTTACTACTTGTGTGAAGGGCTCATGATGGTATAGAGTAATAAGACCTTAATAAGTGTAGGATGGTATAAAAGTAGCAAGTCGGTTGTGGTGTACCGGAACCGACGATGAGGTAGGCCTGTAAATAAAGAGGGCAAAAATAGAAATTTCAATATTTAATACAAACCACCAAGATACATACTTTTAACAAGACATGTTCTGAAAAGCATTTCTTACTTCTTGTACAGGGTTAGGAATGTATCGTGTGTAAGCGGTTGATTTCCAGCGCCCCAGTGTCTTGATAACATGAACCGGTATGTTTACACTGGAGGCTGTGGAGGCCGCTCCTATGCGGAAGGAGTGGCCTGAATAGTTAGCTGGCTTGAGTCCCAGCTGTGTTAGTAACGACCTGACGTGGGTCATGAAGGTGGTAGTAGTGAGAACTGAACCTCGTAGAACAAAAAGTGGTTGTGATGGCGGTGCCTTGAGACTCTCTGTATAAGAGTCCAGTATTTGGACGGGCACCATCTGTTGTGAGTCGGATAGTATTTAACCTCTACTGGTGGTGCATGTTGATTGTTTTTGGAATGCGGTAGTGTCAGGATATAATAGTCCATATGTTTGGTTAAGTGCGAATGAAGCAGGAGGTGAGTGGATTGTGTTGTATTGATGGCGGTAAATTCTCTAGGTCTCAGAAACCCATAAAAAGCCACGTAAATTGCTGTTTTGATGACTAGAGTTGTGTTGATGGAGAAGGGTTTTAGATCTAGTAGTTGTGATAATTCCTTAAAGATATGAAAATCTATAGGAAGCCCTCTGTGCTGTATGCGGGGGTTCGGATCTTTGTATACCCCTAAGGATGTTCTTAATTTGGTATGATGACATGAAACTTGAGTTGTTGGGTTGTAATGTTAACATGTGATGTTGGATGCCTGTAAGATATAGTTTGATTGTGTTGTAAGAAAGTTTGAGTTTGATGTGGCAAAAAGAGGCAAAACCTAAAAAAGATGTCATGATGAACGGTTGTAATATGTTGTGTTCCAAAAGGAATCTTTTAAATAAACTGAAAGCTCTGTTGTAGGTTTTCCGGGTATTTGTAGATAGAGCTAGTTGGGACAATGTTCTGCAATGTTGCATGATAGCGTCTAGTCCATTACTAGCTGATGGAACAGTGGAGTGGCCGTGGCTGTGAGCGCGGCTGATGGGAGAAGTTGATGAAAGGCCTGGAATTTAAAACGAGACAAATTATCAGCTGCCTCGTTACATATACCTGGAATATGAACACAATGCAAGAAGAAATTATGACATGCTGCCAACCAAGTGAGTTTCCTCAGAAATCTCATGATAGTAAGGGATTTGGAGCGACCTTTGTTAATAATGTGACAGGTTGCTTGGTTGTCTGAGTAACACCTTACTGATGAACCTGTCCATAGATGTCCCCATGCCACGGCAGCCGCCACGATGGGATATATCTCAAAAAGAGCTGAGGTAGAGGAAAAACGCTCCAGGTCCTGAACCTCTGAAGGCCAGCTGCCCCAAAGCCATTCGTTCCCAAATATCGCTGCAAAACCTGTGGTAGACGCCGCGTCTGACCAAACAGTAGGAGAGGTGTCAGACAATTGAGGGAGGAACATGCTTTTACCATTCCAGGTGGTTAAAAAGTTTCTCCACATGAGAAGGTCTGCCATGGCTTGGGTATCTAGGGATAATCTGTGTGCATCATGTAGAAACAGTGGGAACATGCTGAGGAGACGTGAGATGAAAGCACGGCCTTGAGGTATAATACGCATGGCAAAATTGAGTGACCCCAGTAAAGATTGTAATTCTTTGCGGTTACAAGTGCGTAGTTGTATATAGAGGTTGATGTTTGTCAGGATGTTTTCTACCTTAGTGCGTGGTAGGCTAGCTTGCATGTTGGCCGAGTCTAGCATGATGCCCAGGAAAGTGATGATGGTATCTGGGCCTTCGGTCTTGGTAGGGGAGACTGGGACCCCCAACTGGTTGAATAGGCTGACGGTTTCTTTGAGGCTACTGGGAGGGGAAGAATTCTCCTCGACCAGTAGGAAATCGTCCAGATAATGTATGACTGTAGGGCATCTGGATATATTGAGTAGTAACCAGCATAGGGTTTCGGCAAATGTGTCAAATATGGCTGGACTACTTTAGAACCAAAAGTTAGGCGTGAGAAAAAGTAGTAGTTCCCTGCCCATTTGATGCCATGTAGGTGCCAAAGTGTGGGGTGGATTGGTAGTAGTTTGAAGGCATTTGTTATGTCGTTCTTGCTGAGCCATGCACCAACTCCTGCCTGTATGATAGCCGTAATGGCGTGATCTATAGTGGAATATTGCAGGGAGAATTCCTCCGATGGTATTAGGGAGTTAAGGCTAGGAGTGGTAGAGGTGTGTGGTGCCGATAAATCGATAATAAGTCTCTGCTTGTTGGAAGATTTCCCTGTGACAACCCCGATAGGGTTTGTCCTCCATGTAGTGAAAGGAGGGGATAGAAAAGGTCCTAATAAGAAACCTTCTGTGACTTCTTTAGCTATGAGTGTGTCGACAGCTGTAGGGTTGTGTTGGGCGGATTGTAAATTTGGACATTCCAGGATTCCAGAAGGCATATGTATGATACCCGTGTGGAATCCTTCTGATAGACCAGAGATTATGAAATCTACTAAATGTGTAGATGGATGCTGTGACAGAAATGTCGCAAGTAGGGATATGTTTATAGACGTTAGGTACTGTTTAGGATACATTTTATTGGGACACATGATTTTTGCATGTGCCCTGAAACATTTTGAGCATATATGCAATAAACGACAACCGCTGTAATTACATGTTCCAACATTAAAGTTATTACATATCTGGGATTTGCCCAGAAACCTGATAGGCCTACCCAGTTTGTCTTTAGATATTTTCTCCATAGGACCAACGGAGCTAGGTCCTTGCAAGTGGGTATGCTCGTTAGCAGTGGTGGGACAAGAATTTGCCGAATGAGACATGGAGGAGCAGTATGCACAAGCCGGCGTCCTTAGACCTGCAAAGTGTGTCTATCTTGCTCCAGTTGGACCTTGTCCCGTACTGTGAGAAGGCGCCTGACACTTTTGCAGAAAAAGATCTATGGTAATCGTAGAATGCCGATCCACCATATTTATTGCCCAGGTCCACCAGCCTGTGCATATACATGTCAAATTACTCACGCCTGTGTGGGTAAACGGCACATATGACATCCCGGTAGATGCCAAAAGCCAACACAAATTCCGGGATGGTGAGTTTCCTATTTAGGCGTGCATCCCTGAACTTGACCACCACAGAAATATCCTCATACGCATAAGTTTTATGCTCCACCACATCCTGGGAGGCAATTAGTAGTGAAGCTAAGTTGACATCTTTACCTTCCAGGATGTCTTTCTTAAGGTGCTCAGGTATCATATGGGCAGGGTTAACCTCCTGCTCGTCAGAGGTGGTGGCTGGAGAAACTAGTGGCAACTCGACCAGTGGCGGAGGGGTCACAGTGGCTGACCCAGTCATGGTAAGGGCTGTGGTGACCGATTCCAGTTTCTCCAGCCTGGAGTTGACCTTGCCCATGGATGACATGAGGGATGTTAGCATGCCGTGTATATCTGTCGGGTTAGACTGGCTAGTCCCTTCCCCTGCATCAGAGTTATCAGTTGAGGCGTGCAATAATTTGTATAGTTCCGCTTTCCTGGCAGTAGCGGGGAAAGGAATGTGTCGCCTCCTGAGTTTGCTGGTAATGCGAGGGATTGTCCATGACCTGAACGATGCAGGACTAGCCATGTCTTCTTCCTGTGATGGGGTATTTGGTCTAACCGGAGTGCTCGGGATGGAGAAATCCTCTAACCCTTCTTGAGACATACTAGATGAGAAAATATATTGTTAGTGTGTTGAAACCCCAGGGGATGTACTGGCGGGCTAACTATGCCGGTTAAGGCGAAAAATTAATCTTGTTCTTTGGTGACAGGTGAGGCCCTGCTAGTTGCCAAGTGGCTATGAGAGGCTCTATGCGTTGGCGCGAGGGGATATTGAGGCCACCCATCGTAGTGGCAGGAATACGTAGGCCTCTCGTGACAATAAAAGAAAACAGGGGAAGGGAGTGACAGGTGACGCCCTCTCTATAATGCGAGGCGGCTAACTCACGTGTGGCTCGAGGGTCGTTTGCCTCCGAAACGTTGAGGCAGGGTGTTGGCCTCGCGAACCGCTAAACTATAGGCAGTATGCTAAGAGGGGAGATACCTATTTGGGCCTATACCCCTGATTTGCCAGTACTCTATGTCCTATGTAGGGAGAACGTATGTGAGCAGGCTTACGTACCTGATAGTATGTATACATATATGATGCGTCAGGTATAGAACAACCTGGATAAACCTAAATGGGTAGAAATAGAAATGATAGTATGAGAATTGGATCCTGTGATACCAATGTAGACTAGATATGCTGTAGTTGAATTTGACCGTATGTGTAGGAGGGGAAAAATTTTGAGCATGGTAGTAACCTGCCTGATTTGTTATGGAGTAAAACCGTAACGCAGGGATTTACCCTGGTAGTGGGTGCGTATAATGTGTCTACATGGTGACCAAAATTATAAATATATATGGCCATGCTACTGTAGTATTCATGGTGCAGGGAGTTTTATGTGATTTATCCGGTATGGATTATATAAGCCTTGATATAAAATGAAAGATGTGGGTGAGGTAGAAAATATGAAACTTGACCATATGCAGAAAAAGTTGACGTATGAGTGGTTGAACCAAAAGTGTGATTCAACCCGACAGTTTGATATTGGGACCGTGTTCTTGTATACTCGATATATCGTTGAGTACATGCAGAAAGGTCAGAAGTGTACGTGCCATGTAATCGTGTGTACATGGTTGTGACAACGTAATATACAGAAATACCTTTAGAGAAAGTTTATCACATTTATGTACTATACCTGCTATATAATTTAATGAGAAACATGAACTATTATATAAAGTCAAAATAACATAACACATAATTAGATTTAAATAACATATCCTATGGATTGTACATAAAACAGGTAAATAACCGACCTATATTTATATAAATACGTATACAGGCTGTGTGCTGTATTTCAAGCTATGAAAGGAATAGTGATGTGAATGACATGAGCAAAAACTGCCGAAAGCATATATCACTTGAATGACCAGAACTGTTTGATACAGAAATAGGCAAAAGTTACGTGTATGAGAAATGCAGAAAACCGAAAGACAGCCAGTTCGAATGAGTACGTATGATATGAGACAACGAATTGAAACGAAGTGGGTACTGGTGAATGAGTACCATTCGTATAGAAACTAACGAAAGGATTATTAGCCGAAAGTGTAGCTGGCCGTAAAGTGTTAGGCCGTAAAGTAAGGCCTGGTTAACAGCGCGACGCCGTGGGAATGATCCAGGCGTCGAACTTACGATTTGGAAGTCACTAGGACGTAGTCTGCGACGAAGACCGGATTTGTGAGGAGCTGGACGGGCGGAAAACCTGTAAGGAATCCTGGACACAGCTACACCGGACAAAAAACGCGTTTTTTTTGAAAAGCAAGATGGCGCCGCATGTGAACCGGAAGTGGATTCTCATGCAACGCTGACCTCGAAGGTATGGAGCCAGGTAAGGGGTGTCCCTTAAGTAGGGAAGGGGTGTGTCATACGCCCCTCCCACAAACACAGGCCAAAAGGCCTTACTACATATATAAAGGATTATGTACCAGCGCTAATATTCCAATACAATCTATTACCACACTTTATAGGAGGTTTAATGACTAGCTGCTAAAACACCACAATCTTATCTTTTCGTGCAGGAATCTAAAAAAAAAAAATCTACTGGTGGAGCGCTTACAGTGGTCTGGAGTGAAGACTATTTATATATTGATACTGTGTAGTGAAGTATATAAATATAGACAATATACCTTTAAATGCTTCCCTACTTTGGGGTCCCAGTAAAGATAAGGTTTGCCTTTAAAATATAAAACATAAAAAACACATCATAGTGCAGACCGTCAATGTTTATATAATATAAAATTATAACGACAAGTCACCACTCACAATATATGGAGCTAATAGTTTTTAGCTCAATTTTCTCGTTTTTGGGGTCCGTTGAGGCGACCCTTTCCCTTCTTTATGGTTGGTTTCCTCAGCATTCTATATAAAATGGTAAAATAGACACAAATGGTGCAATAACGTAGTTGTTACGGGTAATAGTGTAAAAGTATGTGTAATACTCACAAACTCAGAGCCATTTCCTAGGCTTAGTTCAAATCGCTTATGTGGTTAAGGACCACACTCCTTCTTTAAAAATTGCAGGAAAATGCCATGTGTATTTTTTTATTTTTTTTTTATTCTTTATTTTTGCTGTGCAGGTGGGTACAAGGAATCAACAAACGCCACAACAGCGTCTTGTGAGATATACATTGGCATAACAGTGGCATGAGAGACTGCACATTTTTATAATTATAACAAGCTTGGTTAGAACAGTTGTGTCGTTAGCGTGAAGGTAAATAAAATGTAGCAAGATAACTGTCGTTCAACAGGGCTAAAACGTCAATGGTGTTAGGTATACATGCGAAATACAAAATAGTTAGCTGTATTTTGACGTTCAAACTTAGATTAGGTTCATTATCAATATTAGATTACTGTAAGCTCAATTAAGGTTATCCACCAGGGGGCAGCAGAAGCATATTTGTGTGCCCAGATAGCTTAGTTAGAATAGGCAGAGAGCTTAGAACACCTACCACATCACATTGCAAACTTTTACAATTGCACACCTCTTTATAAAAAAAAAAAAAAAAAGAAAATGCCATAAACCAGGGTTAGTAACATCTACTATATAATCGATTTGGGTGACCCTGTGTATGCCATATTTGGTGGGGTAGTATGAGCTGTATTAAGGGTGCTAGGTGGTCGGTTGATCATGTATAGTGTCATTTCAGTCTGCCATCTTGTTGTGATTGTCCCCTTTTACCCTATACCAGAGGTCGGCAGGCTTTTGGCATAGGTCTGCAAGCAGTCCGAGGCTTCCTGTGTGGGGGCTATCTCCTGTGTTGCTACTGTGTGGTTACGGCTGTGAGCAGTCGCTTGGGCTGGGTGTCCAGCTTGGCCGTGTGCGGTGAGGTTTCGCTGGGGCTGGGTAGTAGTTTGTTCCGGGGCTGTCACCGGCAAGTGTGGGCGCTTGAGAGGGGGAGCGTTGGTGCCTGGGGGGCGATCCGTCGCCTCTCGTTGCTTTGTTCTCTGCCTTCGTCCCCTTCTGACGGTTTCCCTGGGGGCTCGTTGTGGGCATTTACTCAGTAGCCGCCGGGTAGCTGGTCGGACCCATGCTGCTATTGCTTGGACCGCTTGTTGAAAAGCCCGAACCTTACGATGGAGTTGTGACCATAAGTAGCAGCAGAGCCGGTCAAAGAACTCCTGGGTGTGTCTAGGTGGAGTGGCAAGGGCTTTGTTGGTACCTCGGTTCGCCATTTTTGTCCCTTTTGCTGAGTGTCTGTCTTTGCTGTAACGGGGCTGTCTCAGGCCACGTGTAGTAAAGCTGGGCTCGTCCGCCATCTTGGGCGCCGCAGTTTCCATCCTGCTTGAAAGTTTAGTGGCTTCTGCCGCTATGTCTCGGCTTGTTGTTGCTCGTGCTGGTGGGGACCGGGATATCCCCCACCGGTCCAGAGGGGGGGGGGAAGCGGTGTGCGGGTGTCCCCTCCTCTGCCTGAGACCCGGGAGAGCGGCCGTCTCTCCACGGCTCCCACCCGTGCAGGCCGCGGGTTGAGATGTGGGTTTTTCCGCGGCGGAGAGACCCGAATCGGGTATCTCCAGGCTCAGCATTCCCTCCTGCATGTGAGGGTGTTTGTCCGCTGTCTGCACGATCCGGTGGCCGGGCGTTATGCCCAGGATCAAGGCGTCAGATGTGGGAGCTCCCACCATGTGCGTCTGGCTTGCCCGGCTGGTAAGCTCCGCACCCATAAGTGTATTTTTACAGAAAAAAATTACTTTATTTATCACTTAAGTATAAAAAAGAAAATATTTAAAATATACATATACAAATTACACTTTTTAATGGCAATATGAGTCCACAGACAGAAAGATTTCTGCTTACAGGATACGCTTCGCCGATGGCTTCCTCAGCTGGGTGAAGTCTCTGACTACTTTCCTCGGACTGTTTCCTGGTTTAAATATCTCTTTGTTAAGGGGATTATTCCTTCCGGGTTTGTGGTTTTGCGGGCCTTCACCATGGTAACGGTGACGCCCTGCGTTTCAAGCCTCATTTCAGTCTGTCAGGCTTACCTTGCTGGGAGTCCAACATGCAGAGATAAAAGCTCACCCTTGCAATTAGACACAGGCCGAGGTGGTCAAGGTAGAACTCACCTGGCCTGTGAATCTGTGCACGGGGGCTGTGCAGGTGAATGCTTGTAGTCGCAGTACAGACAAGGAAATCCAGGAGAATAGTCGTAGGTAAGCCAATGGTCAGAGGGTGCCGGAAATCAGGGGATACGAGTAACAAGCCAAGGTCAAAGGATGCCAGAATTCAGGAGATACGAGTCACAATCAAAGGTCAGGAGAATACTAAGAACGTGGAGTAGCAACTCTCTAACCAGAGTCATTGAACTGACACTGCCCTTAGGGAGGAGCAGTGTCTTATACCTTGATGATTAGTATATCAGGTTCAGCTGGAGAGTGATCGACAGGTCTGAGCCAGGTGAAGTCCAGCCCCTTAGTGCTGCAGGCAATACAAGATAAAACAGGAGTTATCCCAAGTCCTGAAATGGCTCAGAGGTTAAAGAGCAGGTTCAGAACTGCCAAGCATACAGGTTCAAATCCCTCTTCGGGCAATAAAGGGGCGACCCCGTCTGGCAGTCTGGAGGTCTCGGTGTGAATCCTGACACAGTCTTATGTTCGTCCATGATGTTTCCTGATTGAGTCCGTCACTTCCGGTTTGCGGTTCATTATGCGTTCCAGTTGGTATTTCCTTATTCGTTGCCGGTCCGTGAAGGGGGGAGATCATATTACTGAGAAATGATGTATTATTATATTTCTGAAGCTCTTTATAAGGCTTTATATTGACTATGACATTTCTCAATAAATGAACTTTTATATACACTATATAAGATTGTACCACTGATTGTTTTTCTTACTACAAGGTTTATTCTGTACACAATATCTATTTTTCTCTACTTTAAGCCATATGTTTATTCGGAATTTCTGGTATATACATGCATTAGTACAAACGATATGCTTGTTTGGAATTTCGGGTGTATACATTATTATAATTATATGTTATATTATTAAACCTTATTTAACGGGGGGCGGGGCCGGGCCGCCGAGCTGAGCGGTCGCAGGACAGCTCAGCTCCTGCACACAGGGCCACAAATAGCCAACAAATCACACTTTTGAGGGGAAATCCCGGCAATTACCTGCGACCCTCGATGTAACCGGGCTGCCGAGCCGGGGAGAGGCTTGCTCCCGCAGTTTTAGTCCCTCGGAGGATGGGGCCCGCTGCACCAGGCAAGACCTATACTGGCGGTGAGTGAAGCGGACGGCCGCCGTAACACTATCCTGCCCGACGAAGCCCGACACGCGTGAAGAGCCGGCGGACCCGGTCCTGCTTCCCCCCCACCGGACCGGGGGGGTGATCCCGGTCCAAACCAAGCCACACTCCACTACTCTCGGAGACACCGATACCGGATAGCCCGCGACCCGCACACAAGATGGCGGAGACCATGTGAGTACCACAGGCTACCTCGAGCACAGGCCTACCAACAGCCTTCCTGTATCCCTGCACATGGGGTAGTGCTACACGGAGTCCCTCACACCCGGAGATACCCCTGGCATATGACACCCACCAACTGCCACACCTGTGTATGCCACCGTTTAAAGGCCCGCTCACTCTACTTCTGAGCCGGGCGCTCACAGGGAGGGATCCCCCCCCGCCCCCCCACAGCCTGCCATACACCCAGGGAGAAGCCTGGGAAGCTCCTGCTGTTTCAGCACTGAATATGCTGAAAATAACTTAACTTCAGCCGAACAACCGACCGACCATTATAATGACCCGGCGGAACCCTGGGCCCACGGACCTGATGATGGGCCCAATGGCAAAAGGCAAGAGCACTCACACAGGCCTCAGGCCGAAGACCAGCGGCCCTCGACCGCAGAGCAGCCACCACAGGGAACATGGCGTTGCGACACCCGCCCACAGCGACCGCCAGTGGACCCGGGGCGCTGTACCTCCAGACCTCAGTGGCGACCGAGCCTACGGCACGCCAACACAAGCCTCCAGACCAGCCTAGGCCTAGAGAGATACCTCCACCGTAGCCTGCTATGGGGCAAGCCACTGAAGCCCAGCGACGGACACACACCACACGCACATCGGCAGGCCGATACTAAAGACCTACAAGACAGGAACCGGCATGGGCCAAAAGGGACTGTTCTGTGGACTCATAGTACCTGTTCTCTTTACGTCTCACTGCAAGAACTCTCACCAACTCACGCTTTGGTTAACTAGATTATGCCACCCCTCACCGGTTCTGGGTGGGCTACCATAAAGAAGCCTGCTACCACTTCTGTCTCCCTGCTTAATGCATGGTATACTGTTGTCTGGGCTGCAGAGATGCTGTTGCCGGCTGGCCTAACGTGATCTTATATATTAACATGTCTTTAATTTGAATGTAACCTATGGTTGTAATTTTACCCTGTCTCCCAGTACCAGGCATGTACAGCTCTGACATGACGACAGCTCAGGGAGCATATTATCTGCTAACCGCAATTTATATGAATGACTGCTGGACCAGGCTGACTGCGAATATACATCTTGCATATTATAAATCACAAACGTCTGACATATCTAGCTACCTGATAATGACACATTCACGTAGTTTAGCCGGAACCTGCATGAAATTTCATGTTTACCAGTAGCCGACAATGCATAATCTTTTATGCCCTGATCTACCTCCTACTGTATTATCCATAGCGTGACATCACTACTTAAAACAGCAGTCACAGTAAAGCATGTACACCCATCACTCCCACATAGTCACGCAGACCCAGACCAACGTTTACACCTTAAAGCGAAGACACTCTACGTAAATGTTAAACCAATGTTCTTAATCGATTGATATCCATCTGTATTAACTAATCAAAAAAAAAAGTGCTCTGTTTATCTATTAACCAATGTAACAAACGTTTTGAAACCTACGTATGGAATGCCATTGGGGCACCATATGTAAGCATGTAACTACTATAAACACTGCAAAAATAAAGATTTATAAAAAAAAAGAAAGAAAAATACCTTATTTAACCATGTCTTTTCCCAAGCATGTTATATTGTATATAACTTTTTCTTTAAGTTACCATATAACAAGCATGTTATATTATATATAGCTTTTTCTTTCAGTTACCATATAACAAGCATGTTATATTATATATAGCTTTTTCTTTAAGTTACCATATAACAAGCATGTTATATTGTATATAGCTTTTTCTTTCAGTTACCATATAACAAGCATGTTATATTATATATAGCTTTTTCTTTAAGTTACCATATAACAAGCATGTTATATTATATATAGCTTTTTCTTTCAGTTATCATATAACAAGCGTGTTATATTGTATATAGCTTTTTCTTTAAGTTACCATATAACAAGCATGTTATATTATATATAGCTTTTTCTTTCAGTTATCATATAACAAGCATGTTATATTATATATAGCTTTTTCTTTCAGTTACCATATAACAAGCATGTTATATTGTATATAGCTTTTTCTTTCAGTTATCATATAACAAGCATGTTATATTGTATATAGCTTTTTCTTTCAGTTACCATATAACAAGCATGTTATATTGTATATAGCTTTTTCTTTCAGTTACCATATAACAAGCATGTTATATTATATATAGCTTTTTCTTTAAGTTACCATATAACAAGCATGTTATATTATATATAGCTTTTTCTTTCAGTTATCATATAACAAGCGTGTTATATTGTATATAGCTTTTTCTTTAAGTTACCATATAACAAGCATGTTATATTATATATAGCTTTTTCTTTCAGTTATCATATAACAAGCATGTTATATTGTATATAGCTTTTTATTTCAGTTACCATATAACAAGCATGTTATATTATATATAGCTTTTTCTTTAAGTTACCATATAACAAGCATGTTATATTATATATAGCTTTTTCTTTCAGTTATCATATAACAAGCATGTTATATTGTATATAGCTTTTTATTTCAGTTACCATATAACAAGCATGTTATATTGTATATAGCTTTTTCTTTCAGTTACCATATAACAAGCATGTTATATTATATATAGCTTTTTATTTCAGTTACCATATAACAAGCATGTTATATTGTATATAGCTTTTTCTTTCAGTTACCATATAACAAGCATGTTATATTATATATAGCTTTTTCTTTCAGTTACCATATAACAAGCATGTTATATTATATATAGCTTTTTCTTTCAGTTACCATATAACAAGCATGTTATATTATATATAGCTTTTTCTTTCAGTTACCATATAACAAGCATGTTATATTATATATAGCTTTTTCTTTCAGTTATCATATAACAAGCATGTTATATTGTATATAGCTTTTTATTTCAGTTACCATATAACAAGCATGTTATATTGTATATAGCTTTTTCTTTAAGTTACCATATAACAAGCATGTTATATTGTATATAGCTTTTTCTTTCAGTTACCATATAACAAGCATGTTATATTGTATATAGCTTTTTCTTTCAGTTACCATATAACAAGCATGTTATATTATATATAGCTTTTTCTTTCAGTTACCATATAACAAGCATGTTATATTATATATAGCTTTTTCTTTCAGTTATCATATAACAAGCATGTTATATTGTATATAGCTTTTTCTTTAAGTTACCATATAACAAGCATGTTATATTGTATATAGCTTTTTCTTTCAGTTACCATATAACAAGCATGTTATATTGTATATAGCTTTTTCTTTCAGTTACCATATAACAAGCATGTTATATTGTATATAGCTTTTTCTTTCAGTTACCATGTAACAAGCATGTTATATTGTATATAGCTTTTTCTTTAAGTTACCATATAACAAGCATGTTATATTGTATATAGCTTTTTCTTTCAGTTATCATATAACAAGCATGTTATATTGTATATAGCTTTTTCTTTAAGTTACCATATAACAAGCATGTTATATTATATATAGCTTTTTCTTTCAGTTACCATATAACAAGCATGTTATATTGTATATAGCTTTTTCTTTCAGTTACCATGTAACAAGCATGTTATATTATATATAGCTTTTTCTTTAAGTTACCATGTAACAAGCATGTTATATTATATATAGCTTTTTCTTTAAGTTACCATATAACAAGCATGTTATATTATATATAGCTTTTTCTTTCAGTTACCATATAACAAGCATGTTATATTGTATATAGCTTTTTCTTTAGGTTACCATATAACAAGCATGTTATATTATATATAGCTTTTTCTTTCAGTTACCATATAACAAGCATGTTATATTATATATAGCTTTTTCTTTCAGTTACCATATAACAAGCATGTTATATTGTATATAGCTTTTTCTTTCAGTTACCATATAACAAGCATGTTATATTATATATAGCTTTTTCTTTCAGTTACCATATAACAAGCATGTTATATTATATATAGCTTTTTCTTTAAGTTATCATATAACAAGCATGTTATATTGTATATAGCTTTTTCTTTCAGTTACCATATAACAAGCATGTTATATTGTATATAGCTTTTTCTTTCAGTTACCATATAACAAGCATGTTATATTATATATAGCTTTTTCTTTCAGTTACCATATAACAAGCATGTTATATTGTATATAGCTTTTTCTTTCAGTTACCATATAACAAGCATGTTATATTATATATAGCTTTTTCTTTCAGTTACCATATAACAAGCATGTTATATTATATATAGCTTTTTCTTTCAGTTACCATATAACAAGCATGTTATATTATATATAGCTTTTTCTTTCAGTTACCATATAACAAGCATGTTATATTGTATATAGCTTATTCTTTAGGTTACCATATAACAAGCATGTTATATTATATATAGCTTTTTCTTTCAGTTACCATATAACAAGCATGTTATATTATATATAGCTTTTTCTTTCAGTTACCATATAACAAGCATGTTATATTATATATAGCTTTTTCTTTAAGTTACCATATAACAAGCATGTTATATTATATATAGCTTTTTCTTTCAGTTACCATATAACAAGCATGTTATATTATATATAGCTTTTTCTTTAGGTTACCATATAACAAGCATGTTATATTGTATATAGCTTTTTCTTTCAGTTACCATATAACAAGCATGTTATATTGTATATAGCTTTTTCTTTCAGTTACCATATAACAAGCATGTTATATTGTATATAGCTTTTTCTTTCAGTTACCATATAACAAGCATGTTATATTATATATAGCTTTTTCTTTCAGTTACCATATAACAAGCATGTTATATTATATATAGCTTTTTCTTTAAGTTACCATATAACAAGCATGTTATATTATATATAGCTTTTTCTTTAGGTTACCATATAACAAGCATGTTATATTGCATATAGCTTTTTCTTTCAGTTACCATATAACAAGCATGTTATATTATATATAGCTTTTTCTTTCAGTTACCATATAACAAGCATGTTATATTATATATAGCTTTTTCTTTCAGTTACCATATAACAAGCATGTTATATTATATATAGCTTTTTCTTTCAGTTACCATATAACAAGCATGTTATATTATATATAGCTTTTTCTTTAAGTTACCATATAACAAGCATGTTATATTATATATAGCTTTTTCTTTAGGTTACCATATAACAAGCATGTTATATTGCATATAGCTTTTTCTTTAGGTTACCATATAACAAGCATGTTATATTATATATAGCGTTTTCTTTCAGTTACCATATAACAAGCATGTTATATTATATATAGCTTTTTCTTTAGGTTACCATATAACAAGCATGTTATATTATATATAGCTTTTTCTTTAGGTTACCATATAACAAGCATGTTATATTATATATAGCTTTTTCTTTAAGTTACCATATAACAAGCATGTTATATTATATAGCTTTTTCTTTAAGTTACCATATAACATGCATGTTATATTATATATAGCTTTTTCTTTCGGTTACCATATAACAAGCATGTTATATTATATATAGCTTTTTCTTTCAGTTACCATATAACAAGCATGTTATATTATATATAGCTTTTTCTTTCAGTTACCATATAACAAGCATGTTATATTATATATAGCTTTTTCTTTCAGTTACCATATAACAAGCATGTTATATTATATATAGCTTTTTCTTTCAGTTACCATATAACAAGCATGTTATATTATATATAGCTTTTTCTTTAGGTTACCATATAACAAGCATGTTATATTGTATATAGCTTTTTCTTTCAGTTACCATATAACAAGCATGTTATATTATATATAGCTTTTTCTTTCAGTTACCATATAACAAGCATGTTATATTATATATAGCTTTTTCTTTAGGTTACCATATAACAAGCATGTTATATTGTATATAGCTTTTTCTTTCAGTTACCATATAACAAGCATGTTATATTATATATAGCTTTTTCTTTCAGTTACCATATAACAAGCATGTTATATTATATATAGCTTTTTCTTTAGGTTACCATATAACAAGCATGTTATATTATATATAGCTTTTTCTTTCAGTTACCATATAACAAGCATGTTATATTATATATAGCTTTTTCTTTAGGTTACCATATAACAAGCATGTTATATTGTATATAGCTTTTTCTTTACGTTACCATATAACAAGCATGTTATATTATATATAGCTTTTTCTTTCAGTTACCATATAACAAGCATGTTATATTGTATATAGCTTTTTCTTTCAGTTACCATATAACAAGCATGTTATATTATATATAGCTTTTTCTTTCAGTTACCATATAACAAGCATGTTATATTATATATAGCTTTTTCTTTCAGTTATCATATAACAAGCATGTTATATTATATATAGCTTTTTCTTTCAGTTATCATATAACAAGCATGTTATATTATATATAGCTTTTTCTTTCAGTTACCATATAACAAGCATGTTATATTATATATAGCTTTTTCTTTCAGTTACCATATAACAAGCATGTTATATTATATATAGCTTTTTCTTTAAGTTATCATATAACAAGCATGTTATATTATATATAGCTTTTTCTTTAAGTTACCATATAACAAGCATGTTATATTATATATAGCTTTTTCTTTAAGCTACCATATAACAAGCATGTTATATTATATATAGCTTTTTCTTTCAGTTACCATATAACAAGCATGTTATATTATATATAGCTTTTTCTTTAAGCTACCATATAACAAGCATGTTATATTATATATAGCTTTTTCTTTCAGTTACCATATAACAAGCATGTTATATTATATATAGCTTTTTCTTTCAGTTATCATATAACAAGCATGTTATATTATATATAGCTTTTTCTTTAAGTTACCATATAACAAGCATGTTATATTATATATAGCTTTTTCTTTAAGCTACCATATAACAAGCATGTTATATTATATATAGCCTTTTCTTTCAGTTACCATATAACAAGCATGTTATATTATATATAGCTTTTTCTTTAGGTTACCATATAACAAGCATGTTATATTGTATATAGCTTTTTCTTTAAGTTACCATATAACAAGCATGTTATATTGTATATAGCTTTTTCTTTAAGTTATCATATAACAAGCATGTTATATTATATATAGCTTTTTCTTTAAGTTATCATATAACAAGCATGTTATATTATATATAGCTTTTTCTTTAAGTTATCATATAACAAGCATGTTATATTGTATATAGCTTTTTCTTTCAGTTACCATATAACAAGCATGTTATATTATATATAGCTTTTTCTTTAAGTTACCATATAACAAGCATGTTATATTGTATATAGCTTTTTCTTTAAGTTACCATGTAACAAGCATGTTATATTGTATATAGCTTTTTCTTTCAGTTACCATATAACAAGCATGTTATATTATATATAGCCTTTTCTTTAAGTTATCATATAACAAGCATGTTATATTATATATAGCTTTTTCTTTAAGTTACCATATAACAAGCATGTTATATTATATATAGCTTTTTCTTTAAGTTATCATATAACAAGCATGTTATATTGTATATAGCTTTTTCTTTAAGTTACCATATAACAAGCATGTTATATTATATATAGCTTTTTCTTTCAGTTACCATATAACAAGCATGTTATATTATATATAGCTTTTTCTTTCAGTTACCATATAACAAGCATGTTATATTGTATATAGCTTTTTCTTTCAGTTACCATATAACAAGCATGTTATATTATATATAGCTTTTTCTTTCAGTTACCATATAACAAGCATGTTATATTGTATATAGCTTTTTCTTTAAGTTACCATATAACAAGCATGTTATATTGTATATAGCTTTTTCTTTAAGTTACCATATAACAAGCATGTTATATTGTATATAGCTTTTTCTTTCAGTTACCATATAACAAGCATGTTATATTATATATAGCTTTTTCTTTCAGTTACCATATAACAAGCATGTTATATTGTATATAGCTTTTTCTTTCAGTTACCATATAACAAGCATGTTATATTGTATATAGCTTTTTCTTTAAGTTACCATATAACAAGCATGTTATATTGTATATAGCTTTTTCTTTCAGTTACCATATAACAAGCATGTTATATTGTATATAGCTTTTTCTTTAAGTTACCATATAACAAGCATGTTATATTATATATAGCTTTTTCTTTCAGTTACCATATAACAAGCATGTTATATTGTATATAGCTTTTTCTTTAAGTTACCATATAACAAGCATGTTATATTATATATAGCTTTTTCTTTAAGTTACCATATAACAAGCATGTTATATTATATATAGCTTTTTCTGTAAGTTATCATATAACAAGCATGTTATATTATATATAGCTTTTTCTTTCAGTTACCATATAACAAGCATGTTATATTGTATATAGCTTTTTCTTTAAGTTACCATATAACAAGCATGTTATATTATATATAGCTTTTTCTTTCAGTTACCATATAACAAGCATGTTATATTGTATATAGCTTTTTCTTTAAGTTACCATTTAACAAGCATGTTATATTGTATATAGCTTTTTCTTTAGGTTACCATATAACAAGCATGTTATATTATATATAGCTTTTTCTTTCAGTTATCATATAACAAGCATGTTATATTATATATAGCTTTTTCTTTCAGTTACCATATAACAAGCATGTTATATTGTATATAGCTTTTTCTTTAAGTTATCATATAACAAGCATGTTATATTATATATAGCTTTTTCTTTCAGTTACCATATAACAAGCATGTTATATTGTATATAGCTTTTTCTTTAAGTTATCATATAACAAGCATGTTATATTATATATAGCTTTTTCTTTCAGTTACCATATAACAAGCATGTTATATTATATATAGCGTTTTCTTTAAGTTACCATATAACAAGCATGTTATATTGTATATAGCTTTTTCTTTAAGTTATCATATAACAAGCATGTTATATTATATATAGCTTTTTCTTTAAGTTATCATATAACAAGCATGTTATATTATATATAGCTTTTTCTTTCAGTTATCATATAACAAGCATGTTATATTATATATAGCGTTTTCTTTCAGTTACCATATAACAAGCATGTTATATTATATATAGCTTTTTCTTTCAGTTACCATATAACAAGCATGTTATATTATATATAGCTTTTTCTTTAAGTTACCATATAACAAGCATGTTATATTGTATATAGCTTTTTCTTTAAGTTATCATATAACAAGCATGTTATATTGTATATAGCTTTTTCTTTAAGTTGTCATATAACAAGCATGTTATATTATATATAGCTTTTTCTGTAAGTTATCATATAACAAGCATGTTATATTATATATAGCTTTTTCTTTCAGTTACCATATAACAAGCATGTTATATTATATATAGCTTTTTCTTTCAGTTACCATATAACAAGCATGTTATATTATATATAGCTTTTTCTTTCAGTTACCATATAACAAGCATGTTATATTATATATAGCTTTTTCTTTAAGTTACCATATAACAAGCATGTTATATTATATATAGCTTTTTCTTTCAGTTACCATATAACAAGCATGTTATATTGTATATAGCTTTTTCTTTAAGTTATCATATAACAAGCATGTTATATTATATATAGCTTTTTCTTTAAGCTACCATATAACAAGCATGTTATATTATATATAGCTTTTTCTGTAAGTTATCATATAACAAGCATGTTATATTATATATAGCTTTTTCTTTCAGTTACCATATAACAAGCATGTTATATTATATATAGCTTTTTCTTTAAGTTACCATATAACAAGCATGTTATATTGTATATAGCTTTTTCTTTCAGTTACCATATAACAAGCATGTTATATTGTATATAGCTTTTTCTTTCAGTTACCATATAACAAGCATGTTATATTATATATAGCCTTTTCTTTAAGTTATCATATAACAAGCATGTTATATTATATATAGCTTTTTCTTTCAGTTACCAAATAACAAGCATGTTATATTATATATAGCTTTTTCTTTCAGTTATCATATAACAAGCATGTTATATTATATATAGCTTTTTCTTTAGGGTACCATATAACAAGCATGTTATATTGTATATAGCTTTTTCTTTAAGTTACCATATAACAAGCATGTTATATTATATATAGCTTTTTCTTTAAGTTATCATATAACAAGCATGTTATATTGTATATAGCTTTTTCTTTAAGTTACCATATAACAAGCATGTTATATTATATATAGCTTTTTCTTTCAGTTACCATATAACAAGCATGTTATATTATATATAGCTTTTTCTTTCAGTTACCATATAACAAGCATGTTATATTGTATATAGCTTTTTCTTTCAGTTACCATATAACAAGCATGTTATATTATATATAGCTTTTTCTTTCAGTTACCATATAACAAGCATGTTATATTGTATATAGCTTTTTCTTTCAGTTACCATATAACAAGCATGTTATATTGTATATAGCTTTTTCTTTAAGTTACCATATAACAAGCATGTTATATTGTATATAGCTTTTTCTTTCAGTTACCATATAACAAGCATGTTATATTGTATATAGCTTTTTCTTTAAGTTACCATATAACAAGCATGTTATATTATATATAGCTTTTTCTTTAGGGTACCATATAACAAGCATGTTATATTGTATATAGCTTTTTCTTTAAGTTATCATATAACAAGCATGTTATATTATATATAGCTTTTTCTTTAAGTTATCATATAACAAGCATGTTATATTATATATAGCTTTTTCTTTCAGTTATCATATAACAAGCATGTTATATTATATATAGCGTTTTCTTTCAGTTACCATATAACAAGCATGTTATATTATATATAGCTTTTTCTTTCAGTTACCATATAACAAGCATGTTATATTATATATAGCTTTTTCTTTAAGTTACCATATAACAAGCATGTTATATTGTATATAGCTTTTTCTTTAAGTTATCATATAACAAGCATGTTATATTGTATATAGCTTTTTCTTTAAGTTATCATATAACAAGCATGTTATATTATATATAGCTTTTTCTGTAAGTTATCATATAACAAGCATGTTATATTATATATAGCTTTTTCTTTCAGTTACCATATAACAAGCATGTTATATTATATATAGCTTTTTCTTTCAGTTACCATATAACAAGCATGTTATATTATATATAGCTTTTTCTTTCAGTTACCATATAACAAGCATGTTATATTATATATAGCTTTTTCTTTAAGTTACCATATAACAAGCATGTTATATTATATATAGCTTTTTCTTTCAGTTACCATATAACAAGCATGTTATATTGTATATAGCTTTTTCTTTAAGTTATCATATAACAAGCATGTTATATTATATATAGCTTTTTCTTTAAGCTACCATATAACAAGCATGTTATATTATATATAGCTTTTTCTGTAAGTTATCATATAACAAGCATGTTATATTATATATAGCTTTTTCTTTCAGTTACCATATAACAAGCATGTTATATTATATATAGCTTTTTCTTTAAGTTACCATATAACAAGCATGTTATATTGTATATAGCTTTTTCTTTAAGTTACCATATAACAAGCATGTTATATTGTATATAGCTTTTTCTTTCAGTTACCATATAACAAGCATGTTATATTATATATAGCCTTTTCTTTAAGTTATCATATAACAAGCATGTTATATTATATATAGCTTTTTCTTTCAGTTACCATATAACAAGCATGTTATATTGTATATAGCTTTTTCTTTAAGTTACCATATAACAAGCATGTTATATTATATATAGCTTTTTCTTTAAGTTATCATATAACAAGCATGTTATATTGTATATAGCTTTTTCTTTAGGTTACCATATAACAAGCATGTTATATTGTATATAGCTTTTTCTTTAAGTTACCATATAACAAGCATGTTATATTGTATATAGCTTTTTCTTTCAGTTACCATATAACAAGCATGTTATATTATATATAGCTTTTTCTTTCAGTTACCATATAACAAGCATGTTATATTGTATATAGCTTTTTCTTTCAGTTACCATATAACAAGCATGTTATATTGTATATAGCTTTTTCTTTAAGTTACCATATAACAAGCATGTTATATTGTATATAGCTTTTTCTTTAAGTTACCATATAACAAGCATGTTATATTGTATATAGCTTTTTCTTTAAGTTACCATATAACAAGCATGTTATATTATATATAGCTTTTTCTTTCAGTTATCATATAACAAGCATGTTATATTATATATAGCTTTTTCTTTAGGGTACCATATAACAAGCATGTTATATTATATATAGCTTTTTCTTTCAGTTATCATATAACAAGCATGTTATATTGTATATAGCTTTTTCTTTAAGTTACCATATAACAAGCATGTTATATTATATATAGCTTTTTCTTTCAGTTACCATAAAACAAGCATGTTATATTATATATAGCTTTTTCTTTCAGTTACCATATAACAAGCATGTTATATTATATATAGCTTTTTCTTTCAGTTACCATATAACAAGCATGTTATATTATATATAGCTTTTTCTTTCAGTTACCATATAACAAGCATGTTATATTATATATAGCGTTTTCTTTCAGTTACCATATAACAAGCATGTTATATTATATATAGCTTTTTCTTTCAGTTACCATATAACAAGCATGTTATATTATATATAGCTTTTTCTTTAAGTTACCATATAACAAGCATGTTATATTGTATATAGCTTTTTCTTTAAGTTATCATATAACAAGCATGTTATATTATATATAGCTTTTTCTGTAAGTTATCATATAACAAGCATGTTATATTATATATAGCGTTTTCTTTCAGTTACCATATAACAAGCATGTTATATTATATATAGCTTTTTCTTTCAGTTACCATATAACAAGCATGTTATATTATATATAGCTTTTTCTTTAAGTTACCATATAACAAGCATGTTATATTGTATATAGCTTTTTCTTTAAGTTATCATATAACAAGCATGTTATATTGTATATAGCTTTTTCTTTAAGTTATCATATAACAAGCATGTTATATTATATATAGCTTTTTCTGTAAGTTATCATATAACAAGCATGTTATATTATATATAGCTTTTTCTTTCAGTTACCATATAACAAGCATGTTATATTGTATATAGCTTTTTCTTTAAGTTATCATATAACAAGCATGTTATATTATATATAGCTTTTTCTTTAAGCTACCATATAACAAGCATGTTATATTATATATAGCTTTTTCTGTAAGTTATCATATAACAAGCATGTTATATTATATATAGCTTTTTCTTTCAGTTACCATATAACAAGCATGTTATATTATATATAGCTTTTTCTTTCAGTTACCATATAACAAGCATGTTATATTGTATTTAGCTTTTTCTTTAAGTTACCATATAACAAGCATGTTATATTATATATAGCTTTTTCTTTCAGTTACCATATAACAAGCATGTTATATTATATATAGCTTTTTCTTTAAGTTACCATATAACAAGCATGTTATATTATATATAGCTTTTTCTTTCAGTTACCATATAACAAGCATGTTATATTATATATAGCTTTTTCTTTAAGTTATCATATAACAAGCATTTTATATTATATATAACTTTTTCTTTAAGTTACCATATAACCTAATGTCATGATGCATGTTGGCACTAAATGGAATATTGTTATTTTATGGCATACTGTACAACTAAGACTTGATATGCCCAGGCTTTGGGATTTTCCTGCTTTAAGATTTTTGCTGTGTCTTTTCTATTCTGTGTTCTTTATGTAACTAAAGGACTGAAACAAGTCCAATCTACACCGAGAAGACGATCCAAACAATCCCCTTTGGTGGGACCATAACCAGAGGTGGCAAAACTCTTACAAGTTATATGACATGGGCATAATCAAGGGCAAGGGAATCCAAGAGGCCTTTACACTCAATGTTTCTTTCTCCCCAGTATTTTATTCTGTTTTCATCTTTATCTTTATTTAATTGGTAGTTTTTTGCTTTTTGCTGCCTCTCTGGGTTTAGGCATAGGCCAACTTAAAGGGGCCACACGCCACTAAATATACCGAATGTAACATATATAACCTAAATGTAATCTCACACACGCTGCATAGCTAAATGGAGACCCTGGAACAGCCATAAGTTAAGCTGCCCCACTGAACTCTCAGATAACCCGCCCAACAGCTGGTTGCATATAAACCTACACACCACTCACTACCCCCCCTTTACGCAGCTAACTTTTACCGCACCAGCCCCCGCCACGCACCAGCCCCCGCACCAGCCCCCGAGCTGCACATTGCAAAGACGACATAGGACTCAGTTGATTGGGAACCCAACACAGGGCTCCCGAATAACACAGGTGCTAAGGGGGGGGGGGGGGGGGAAGACAAGGAGAAAGAAAGAAACCCAAAACGGGGGAGGGGGGAGGGGGAGGAAGAAACGTAATAGGACAGAGAGGGGTACCACGCAGAGACAGATGAGGCACCCCACACAAACCTGTTGCACCGTACCCCAGAGTTATCCCGCAGGGCACACCCGGATTCACCGTGAGTAATAACCGGGGAAGAGGCAACTAACAATCCCCACACACAGGGCCACCCCGCACCCCCAGGCACGGGTTTGAGCAACCCCCCCATGGGATTAAACAGAAAACAGAAAAAGGAGGGAAAGGGTAAGACGCCCTTAAAGGACTTCCATAACACTTCACCCACAGAACAAGAGGGAAACCTACCTAGCTCACAGGGGGACCAACCTAGAAAGCACACATGTATTTAAAATGTAATATTTAATAATATTTAGTTCTATGTTATAATATGCTATGACCCGTTATTATATGATGTATGTTGTTTATTGCTATATGATGTTAAGTACAACTGTTCCACACATAAGCAAGCCTACCATAAGACACTACCACAACACTAGACGCAATTACTACGCCTGACACCATATTGCGCTGTGGCGCACACCCACTTCACGCCTGACAACGGGCACAAGGTGGCACCAAGGCCATTCTCACCAGAAACCGAGATACCAAAGTAACAACTCACCCAACACACTAAGTGGCTCCTACGATACTTTTGTCAACTACTAACAGTTCTCTACCCACCCTCTCCTTTACACTCCCGCACGCGACCAGGAATTAGACATGGAGACTTAACCCCATCCACCTTCACAACACGGCCATTAGAGAACAACTCCGATCGGACATAACAGACTACTTCAATACCAACAAGGGGTCTGTCGCATCCACATGCACCCTCTGGGCAGCACATAAAGCAGTCATTCGGGGTAAACTGATCGCAGCAGCTTCAGCACATAAAAAACGACAGTTGAAGACACTAGAAACACACCTCACTGCTCTTAGAACCCTGGAACATCAACACAAAAATGACCCAACACCCGCCTTACTGACCCAGATACAAACACACAGACAGGAGATACAAAAATTTATGGCACAAGACTCCAAGAAGGCCCTTCAATGGACCAGGCAGAAATTTTACGAAAAATCTAACAAGGCAGACACACTCCTGGCCCGCAGACTCCATAAAAGGACACACAACAAACACATCTCCCAAATACAAACACCGGACGGGAAAACACACACACTCCCGAACCAAATCGCGAAAGTCTTCCAAGAATATTACTCCTCCTTATATGACCACAATCCCGAATCGAGACACAACCCTTCCCAAATAAGAGACAGAACCAACATTTTTTTACGCCAAATCCCGATGCCCACGCTCACTGACGCAGGGAAAGAGGCGCTCAGCACACCCATCACACCTGAAGAAATAACACAAGCCATGAAAACTTTAAAACCCAACAAATGCCCGGGGCCAGACGGGTTCTCCGGACTCTACTATAAGACGTTTTCAGCGACGCTCCAACCACACCTATTGGCCCTATTCACAGCCCTAATGGACGGGGATGCCCCACCCTCGGATAAGCTCCAAGCCAATATATAAAAATAGAAAATAAAAGCTGCGCCAGTAGAAGGGTATAAACAATAAAAATAGTCCAAAATAGGGGTAAAATATCAAGTAAAGTCTTAGCTTAATAGATCTTCTTTAGACAGATGGTCTGTATAATGTTGGATGGAGAACGGTATCCTTGTTATCCTTCCTCAGGTGAGTCCAATATCATGAAAGATAAAACAAATGACCAAAAATAGTGTGATAAATTCACTAAAGTGAGAAAAATATAAAAGAGTAGTAAAGCACTCACATTTGGTAGAGCTATAGCTAGCTCTAGTATGGATCGCGTACAGCGGTTTAGATCCCCGCTTGTAGGATATACTGCAGCTTTGTCTTTTTCTTCAACGGAGAAGTGTCACTCAAAGAAAATAAAAACACAACCAATAGTGTTCTCTGTGATAAAATAATATGGAAATAAAACAAATAAAATAGTACTCACAAGGATGGAGCAGGCTTACTGCTCCTTGATGATAGCGTAGGTGGAATAATCCCCACCAAGGATTGCTTGGAGTTCCGAAGTAAAAAATGCCAGGTAAAAAGTAAATAAAATGTGTATAAAGATTAATGGCACAAACGTAAAAAGTGACCAAAAAATCTTTAATATATAAAATACACAATTTAAAAGTCCATAAACGCGTTTCGCCTACAATGGCTTTATCAATATGGAATAAAACATAAACCTGGCAGGGTGACTTTAAATAAGAATACAGATGTTAAAAAATGGCGCCTAAAACAGAGGTTAGCCAATCAGATTGTAAGAAAATTCAATACATTAAAACATTAAAATAAACAGTTAAAATAACATAGAATTCAAATAATCTTTTGTTGATAATACTGGCAGTTGAATATAATTGCCTAGAGTAAAAAACGAGCGTTATT
The DNA here is from genome assembly GCF_036172605.1 of Pelobates fuscus. Lineage (NCBI taxonomy): Eukaryota > Metazoa > Chordata > Amphibia > Anura > Pelobatidae > Pelobates > Pelobates fuscus. The sequence goes on along the minus strand of NC_086327.1, from coordinate 1,095,514 downwards.
TTGCCTAATAACAATATAAACACCGGCGGTCACGTGGATTTTCAACCGCTAAGTGTTGTGGGAAATGTAGTAATGTTGGTGCGATCGCGCGCATGCGCATTGACGTGCGTGCGCGCGTGCGCATAAACAAATAGCCGGCAAAAGCCACTAAGAATTATGGGGGTTGAAGTAGTATGCGCGCACGCGTTCTGACTCGCGTGCGCGCATGCGCATAGTGCGATAGCCGGCGAGAGGGCAGGGAGAGCACACAATGATGTGAACACTGGCCACCAATGACGGATAAGTGGGCGGGGAATATGTTAATATGGAATCGGCTAATACAGCCGAACTTATATTATGTAGAGGCTTTAGCCATGGGGGAAATAAAAATATGGCAATAATATAAGAAAGCATAAAAATACAAATATATAAAAATAAAAAAAAAAAGCATAAGACCAAAAGAGCATAAAACAACATAAAAAGACATGAAAGACACAGTACTTCAAATAAAATTAAACAAATCAAAGTCTGAGTTTAAACCTTGAGGTGTCAATGTTTTAAGCTCATATACCCATTTCATTTCTGTTCGTCCCAAGATGTTTTTTATGTCCCCACCTCTCCAGGGAACAGAACATTTCTTAATACCTATACATTTTAGCAGTTTTGGATCTTTATTATGTATGAGAAAATGTTTGGATACTGAATGATTCAGATATCCATTTTTAAAGTTTCTGCAATGTTCACTTATTCTTATTTTGAAGCACCTTGTGGTCATTCCAACATACTGGAAGCCACAAGGGCATTCGAGCAGATAAATAACATTTTTTGTTGTACAGTTAATAAAATCATCAATTTTATAAACCTTATTTGTTACTTTAGAGGTAAAATTGGTTATTTTAGATGGTAACGATGAGTCAGTAGTTTTACAAACTATACATAATTTGCATTTGCAAAAACCTTTGATTTTAGGGAATAGAGATAAAGTCGGTTTAATTTTTGTTTCTCTGGTAAAATTTTTGGTCAAGAGAGATTTGAAATTAGGGGCTCCTCTGAATACTATATTAGGGTGTTCTGGTAAAACATTTTTGAGGGTATCGTCTTGTTTTAAAATATGCCAATGTTTTTTTATAATCTTTTTTACATTGCCACTTTTATTATTAAAATCAAAAATAATAGGAAGGAGCATAGGTTCACTTGTATCTTTAGTTTTGTATGTTAAAAGCTTGTCTCTATCTTTATGTTGAATTTGATTGATTGTGTCGGTTAAGATTAAATCAGAATAATTTTTTTCAATAAACTTATTTTTTAAAAAATCTGCTTGTTCGTTAAAATCTTTTAATTCAGAACAATTTCTGCGTAATCGTAGTATTTGACTCTTAGGAGCACTATCCAGCCACGGTTGGTAGTGGCAACTGGATTTGTCAATTGCGGTATTTACACAGACTTTCTTAAAAAAGGTTTTCGTGTGTATGTGTCCATTTTTGATAAAAATATTAAGATCTAAATAGTTAATTTGTTCTTTACTATATTCATACGTTAAAATGATGCCTCTATTATTAATATTAAGATAATCAATAAAAGAAATGAGGCTATCTTCTGGACCTTCCCAAATAAAAAAGAGATCATCAATGTATCTAAAATAGGAGACTAGGTTCGCCGTCCAAGCATGGTTGCCGTAGATAGCTTCAGACTCCCAGTGTGCCATAAACAGATTTGCATAGCTGGGTGCAAACCTAGTCCCCATAGCTGTTCCCCTTGTTTGGAGATAAAAAGAATTAAGAAACCAAAAATAATTATTTTTTAAAATAATATTGATCCCTTCAAGAATAAAATCTATTTGTTTGTGTGCTATCTTTCCTTCTGATATTAAAATCTCTTTTATTGCTTGGCATCCAATGTTATGAGGAATAATGGTATAGAGGGATTGGACATCACATGTCACAAGAATAAAATTAGGCTTCCATTTAAAACTTTTTAAAAACTTTAGTAGTGACATGGAGTCTTTTAAATAAGAAGGCATTCTTTTTACAGAGGGTTGCAGGAGGGTGTCAATATATTGTGAGAGGTTACAAAGAAGAGAGCCAATACCAGACACTATTGGTCTTCCTGGGGGTTGGGTTTCATTTTTGTGTATTTTAGGAAGGAAGTATATGACAGGTATTTTAGGGAATGTTTTGTTTAAAAAATTAAATTCTTGTTTATTTAAAATTTCGGAATCTAAACCTTTTTTTAAAAATTGAGTTAAAATGGTTTGTATTTGATTTGTGGGGTCAGACGAGAGTTTTGAATATACCTTAGTGTCATTGAGTTGTTTATGTGCTTCTTCTATGTACATAGAACTAGATAAAATAACTAAGCCGCCACCTTTGTCTGCTGGTTTGATTACTATGTCTGTGTCTTCCTGAAGTTCTTTTAGAGCATTTCTTTCGTCATATGTCAAATTATGAGGATCATATTTGTTTTTTTTGATTTTATCAAGATCATTTGTTACCAGTTTTTCAAAAGTTGTAAGAGGAGCAGATTTAAAATGTGCAGGATAAAATTTTGATTTTTCTCGCAATTGGGTGTTAATAATTTGGTGGTCAGTTTGAGGTAAGGGAGAGGATAGGGCAGCAGTGTCTGTATTTTTGTCTAAAAAGAATCGCTTAAGGGTTGCTTTGCGCACAAATTTGTTTACGTCAATAAAAGCTTCGAAGGGTTTAAAAGTGTTTGTTGGGGCAAATTTTAGTCCTTTAGTTAAAACTGATAGTTGCGCTGCACTTAAAACTTTTTGGGAGAGGTTAAAAATACCTGAACAAGTGTTGGTTTTTGGTGTGATCTTTATCTCTCTAGCCTTTCTCTTTTGTTCGCGTCTCCCACTTCTTCTTCCTCTAAACTTAGGGTTCTTTTCTGTGATCTTAGGGGGTGTGGAGTTTGGGCAAGTGTGTTTGAATGTGTACGAATTTCTAAAAAATGGTCCTCGTTTTCGAATTCAGAATCTATTGACAGCAATTGGTATCTGTTTTGGTGATTCGGAATAGTGGGTGATTTGAAGTAGTTGGAATATTCTCTGTGGTCATTGATGTATTTGGATCTTTGAGGTTTAGGTGAAAGATGTCTATTATTGGGAAGAGTTGGTGATTGAGAAGTGACGTGTTGTGGTCTGTGTTGGTAGGTCCGATTGGGTTGGGGTAAACGGTATTGGTTGGTGTTTTGGTGTGCTGGTTTGTGTGAGGGACCGTGATATTGGCTGGTAGGGGCTTTATATGCACGAGTTTTTTGTGGGGAGTGAACAGAATTCCTAGATTTAAAATTGTGATATTGAGTGGGTTGGTAGTTGGAGAGGCGTGAGTCTGAATTGCCATATTTGTTGTGTTCATAATGTGTGTCATTTCTGTCGTAGTTATTTGATCTGTATGGACCCTCTTTCTGGCTGTGATTGTATGAAGTATATTTTTTATTGAGGTGATACGTACGGACTTGGTTATTAGAATAGTCAGTCTTGTCTCTGATATATTTTTTAATTTTTATATGTTTTGTATCGATTTCAACCTTTTCTATTTTACTTTGTATGAGTATGGAGTTTTGTTTGTATGCCTTGGTCTCAGTGAATGGCATCAATTTTTCTTTAAGGTCATTAATTTCTGCATCTAAAAGAGACAGTTTCTTGCTTTTTTTTAAAATTAAAGTTTCCATGAGACCAAGGGTACAGAGTTCAAGTTTATTGTTCCATTCTGTCATAAATTCTAGGTCATCTTGATCTGAGGTAGGTAGCTTAAGCAGTCTTAGACCGCGGGGGGTTATTTGCTCATCAATATATTTTTTAAGGGTGGCTATTTCCCATTTTAATTTTATTTCTGAGCTTAATACTTTTTCAAGTTTGATAAATAATGTCTCTTGACTTAGACTAGGATACTTTCTTTGAATGGGGCTAATAACCTCTGCATCGAACACATTAGCAACATCAATGGTATAATTATTTCTAAAATCAAAAATAGACATAGTAAAAAGAGATAAAAAGGAAAAGCAGCTGGCCCCAGAGGGAATTGAATACGGATAAAAAAGAAATACGGGGTTAGCGCTAAAACCAGGGCAAGGCAGCAACTTAAAAGGGAATCCCTCAAAACCCTTAAAACACAATGAAATAAAAATAGAAAATAAAAGCTGCGCCAGTAGAAGGGTATAAACAATAAAAATAGTCCAAAATAGGGGTAAAATATCAAGTAAAGTCTTAGCTTAATAGATCTTCTTTAGACAGATGGTCTGTATAATGTTGGATGGAGAACGGTATCCTTGTTATCCTTCCTCAGGTGAGTCCAATATCATGAAAGATAAAACAAATGACCAAAAATAGTGTGATAAATTCACTAAAGTGAGAAAAATATAAAAGAGTAGTAAAGCACTCACATTTGGTAGAGCTATAGCTAGCTCTAGTATGGATCGCGTACAGCGGTTTAGATCCCCGCTTGTAGGATATACTGCAGCTTTGTCTTTTTCTTCAACGGAGAAGTGTCACTCAAAGAAAATAAAAACACAACCAATAGTGTTCTCTGTGATAAAATAATATGGAAATAAAACAAATAAAATAGTACTCACAAGGATGGAGCAGGCTTACTGCTCCTTGATGATAGCGTAGGTGGAATAATCCCCACCAAGGATTGCTTGGAGTTCCGAAGTAAAAAATGCCAGGTAAAAAGTAAATAAAATGTGGTTTTTTTTTGCAAATGCAAATTATGTATAGTTTGTAAAACTACTGACTCATCGTTACCATCTAAAATAACCAATTTTACCTCTAAAGTAACAAATAAGGTTTATAAAATTGATGATTTTATTAACTGTACAACAAAAAATGTTATTTATCTGCTCGAATGCCCTTGTGGCTTCCAGTATGTTGGAATGACCACAAGGTGCTTCAAAATAAGAATAAGTGAACATTGCAGAAACTTTAAAAATGGATATCTGAATCATTCAGTATCCAAACATTTTCTCATACATAATAAAGATCCAAAACTGCTAAAATGTATAGGTATTAAGAAATGTTCTGTTCCCTGGAGAGGTGGGGACATAATAAACATCTTGGGACGAACAGAAATGAAATGGGTATATGAGCTTAAAACATTGACACCTCAAGGTTTAAACTCAGACTTTGATTTGTTTAATTTTATTTGAAGTACTGTGTCTTTCATGTCTTTTTATGTTGTTTTATGCTCTTTTGGTCTTATGCTTTTTTTTTTTATTTTTATATATTTGTATTTTTATGCTTTCTTATATTATTGCCATATTTTTATTTCCCCCATGGCTAAAGCCTCTACATAATATAAGTTCGGCTGTATTAGCCGATTCCATATTAACATATTCCCCGCCCACTTATCCGTCATTGGTGGCCAGTGTTCACATCATTGTGTGCTCTCCCTGCCCTCTCGCCGGCTATCGCACTATGCGCATGCGCGCACGCGAGTCAGAACGCGTGCGCGCATACTACTACAACCCCCATAATTCTTAGTGGCTTTTGCCGGCTATTTGTTTATGCGCACGCGCGCACGCACGTCAATGCGCATGCGCGCGATCGCACCAACATTACTACATTTCCCACAACACTTAGCGGTTGAAAATCCACGTGACCGCCGGTGTTTATATTGTTATTAGGCAAAATAACGCTCGTTTTTTACTCTAGGCAATTATATTCAACTGCCAGTATTATCAACAAAAGATTATTTGAATTCTATGTTATTTTAACTGTTTATTTTAATGTTTTAATGTATTGAATTTTCTTACAATCTGATTGGCTAACCTCTGTTTTAGGCGCCATTTTTTAACATCTGTATTCTTATTTAAAGTCACCCTGCCAGGTTTATGTTTTATTCCATATTGATAAAGCCATTGTAGGCGAAACGCGTTTATGGACTTTTAAATTGTGTATTTTATATATTAAAGATTTTTTGGTCACTTTTTACGTTTGTGCCATTAATCTTTATACACATTTTATTTACTTTTTACCTGGCATTTTTTACTTCGGAACTCCAAGCAATCCTTGGTGGGGATTATTCCACCTACGCTATCATCAAGGAGCAGTAAGCCTGCTCCATCCTTGTGAGTACTATTTTATTTGTTTTATTTCCATATTATTTTATCACAGAGAACACTATTGGTTGTGTTTTTATTTTCTTTGAGTGACACTTCTCCGTTGAAGAAAAAGACAAAGCTGCAGTATATCCTACAAGCGGGGATCTAAACCGCTGTACGCGATCCATACTAGAGCTAGCTATAGCTCTACCAAATGTGAGTGCTTTACTACTCTTTTATATTTTTCTCACTTTAGTGAATTTATCACACTATTTTTGGTCATTTGTTTTATCTTTCATGATATTGGACTCACCTGAGGAAGGATAACAAGGATACCGTTCTCCATCCAACATTATACAGACCATCTGTCTAAAGAAGATCTATTAAGCTAAGACTTTACTTGATATTTTACCCCTATTTTGGACTATTTTTATTGTTTATACCCTTCTACTGGCGCAGCTTTTATTTTCTATTTTTATTTCATTGTGTTTTAAGGGTTTTGAGGGATTCCCTTTTAAGTTGCTGCCTTGCCCTGGTTTTAGCGCTAACCCCGTATTTCTTTTTTTCCAAGCCAATATATGCCTACTCCCCAAACCCCACAAGACACATACAGACCCTGGACACTACCGACCGATATCACTACTGAACACCGACATTAAGCTAGTCACTAAAATACTGGCTAACCGACTACACCCTTTCCTCCCCAAACTAATCCACCCAGACCAAGTCGGTTTTATCCCTCACCGTCAAGCATGCGACAACACTAGAAGAACATATGACCTAATCTGGACAGCAAACCACCGACGACAGCCCACTCTCCTCCTCTCCCTAGACGCCGAAAAGGCATTTGACCGGATCCTCTGGCACTACCTGTACGCCACCCTAGACAGAATGGGCTTCCCCGATATATTCATAGGGACCATAAGAAATATATACTCTCGCCCCACAGCGAACCTCCTTATACCGAACACCCAATCCCCATCCTTCACAATACACAATGGCACACGACAGGGCTGCCCCCTCTCTCCTCTCCTTTTTGCCCTATCGCTAGAACCCCTCCTACAAAAAATCTGCCAAACAGAAGCCATATCCGGCATCCGAATACGAAATGAGGAATATAAAGTAGCGGCCTATGCGGACGACCTACTGCTCACACTGACAGAACCTGCCACCTCCTTACCACCATTAATAGCCCTCCTAGACGAGTATGCCAGCATATCGGGATACAAATTAAACCTCGAAAAAACCGAAGCCCTACCGATCCACATCCCCGCAGATGCCCTAACAACACTAAAAACGGACTACCCGTTCCGCTACGAGACACAAAGCATACAATACCTGGGAACACGTCTACCGGAAGACCTACAGCTCACGTACCAACTTAACTACCCCCCACTACTAGCAAAAGCCCCCCATGACCTAAACATCTGGCAAAACCTGACCATCTCGTGGTTAGGCCGACTGGCTTCAGTCAAAATGAATTTACTACCGCGCTTTCTCTACCTCTTTCAGGCCCTACCCATACCCATTTCCAGAAACGATTTCAAAACCCTCCAATCTCAGATTGACAAATTCATTTGGGCGGGGAAGAGGGCGAGAATTAAACGCGCAACACTTTATATACCGCATAAAAAAGGGGGCTTGGGGCTCCCTAATCTTTGGGACTACCACCAGGCCGCCCAACTTGCACAAATCCAGAATCTACATGCCCCGGCGGGACTGAAACTATGGGTTGACATCGAACACAACCTATTCGGCCAAGACTTCCCCTCCCTATACCTTTGGCTACCAAAGCACGACAGACCACAGACACCCCCCACAACCCCAGCACTCACCCACTCAATCCAACTCTGGGACAGGGCGATCCGAAAATTCAATCTCATCAACACCCCATCCCCCTTAACACCTATCCTCCGGAACACACAATTCCAACCCGGGATGACGCCCCAACACTTTGCGAGATACGAAGACAATGGCCTGGTCCGATTCTACCACTTCTTCCGCGGACAACACCTCATACCATTCACAGACCTACCCAACAACACTCCATTCACGACCTTCGACCACTTCAGGCTCCTACAAATCAGGAGCTTTCTAACCCACCCACTCAACCATAAAACGGCTACCAGCACGCTCACTCCCTTCGAGAAAATGTGCATGCACACCCCAACACAAAGAGGCCAGATATCTACCATATACAGCATCATACACCACATCAGCACACCCGATGCCATAGCGTACACCGCAGCATGGGAAAGAGACATAGGCCCCCCCGCAGACCCATCAGACTGGCAAGAAATATGGGAAGCCACAGCAGCGATCTCCATATGCGTAACACACAAAGAACAAGCATACAAAACCCTGTTCCGCTGGTACATCACCCCTCTACGATTGAAACAAATGCGCGCAACACTCTCTGACCGATGCTGGAAGGGGTGCGGTGAGCAGGGCACATACATACACCTATGGTGGAACTGCCCTCGCATAGCCCAACTTTGGCAGGACATGATCCAAATGGTCAATAGGGCGTTACACAGCAACCTCCCTCAAGACCCATGGATCTGGCTCTTATCTAAACCCCACCCAACCCTAACGAGAGCCCAAAACAAAATGTCGTCTCGGATCGCGCTGGCCACTCGGAGAACCATCGCCAAATACTGGGGGAGCAACACTGTCCCGGCCACACCAGAGGTGCTGAAAAAAATAGACGAATCTGTGGAAATGGACAAACTATCAGCATTGGTCCATGACACCACAAACTCACACCATAAAATATGGGACCCATGGCTAACCAGGACCATACTGGCACCCTAGCCCCCACCAAACCCACGAAATGACGCCTACGGCTGAGAACAGCCCTCTCCTCTCTCCAAACCTCGCCTACCCCCCCCGTACCCAACCCCCCCACTACTCCCCTAGACCCGCCACACACCCTCCCAGCCGCTTCACCCCCCCTCACCTACCACCTCTACCCCCCCCACACTCGGGACTGACCCCCTAAGGCAACCAACAGACGACTATGCGAAACAACCCACCCCGCCCTAACGACAGACAACTCCTACGCCAATACCCCTCCACCACCCCGCCCTCACCCGAGAGGGGACACACTACAGCAAATCACCCCACGCATAAAGACAACGACAAAAGCGTTCAAGAAGTGCATACGACTGCAAGTCAACAAACACACCCCCACCCACAAGACACATGACTAAATTAAAGCTCTCGAGACGCAGGAATCATGACGCGGGGCCCCAAGCCTCGACCTACAGGATCCTAACATAAATTTGCACCGACCTCCTCAACAGCAACGTAAAGATATCACAATACAACTATGCTGATCAAAGTACGAAAACAGATACACATACCAAAGACACACCAAAACGGTGACTATCAAACTAATACAACTATGAAGGGTGACACAACACACACAAAATGGAATGATTAAATGTATACCATGATAATGCATGAACCCCTTGTTTACCTGCAGTACTCATCCCCCCCTCCCCAGTTTTCTCTTCTGTACCCCCCCCCCCCCTTCATGAAAACGAACGACATCTCTGGAAAATACAGAAATGTATTGGACTACGCAGGCACTATAAAAACTGTCACGCAACTAATTGTTACCTGCAACTGTCACAGATATTGTTATTGCAACTGACGAACTTTGTACAAATAACCATGCTCCCGAGTTCTACTTTCTGTACCCCCACCCTTCTACTATTACCAAAAATTCAAAATAAAGAATTTATAAAAAAAGTTACCATATAACATTACTTCATTTTTCCTCTTTTTAAGCAGTACAAAGTTATGGTAGTTTTCTTATCGTATATCCATTTACCTATTATTTAGAACATTGTGTTTAACAGATAGATATTCTTAAAGTGCTAATTATTTGTATTATTTAATGTGTGAATTTATTGCTACATTATTTCTTAAACAATTTTCCTTCAATTCCACATGATTTCATGTTAAACAATAATATATTCTAAAGTCTAAAAATACCTTTCATATAACCGGGGGATCTTCTTAATATTCTTTTCTAAAAGACTACTTTTTAAAAAAATATTATGAAAAATAAAAAATAAAAATAAAAATAAAATTAAACCAGATATACTAAAGGGTTTATATTAAGACTTTAAAATGATTAAAAAGATAATTGTAGAGTTATTTTTAAGAATCCTCATTTTAAAAAGTGACACATTTCAAAATCAACATTTAATCGACATTCGACAATTCGACAATCGACAAATCAACATTCGGACTTAAAGTGTTACATTTAAAAATCCATTCCATTTCAGTCTTACTTAGTTTTGTATCAAAATCACCTCCTCTTCAATATTTTTCATTTTATTTAGACCCCCAAAAATAGTACCTTTCATCTCACTATTATGATATTTTTTTATAGTGTAGTGAACCACTATGGTTTTCAAAACCCTTAACAATGTTATAGCCATGTTCTTCTATCCTTAAATGGAGTGGTCTGGTGGTCTTCCCAATATAATATAAGCCAGCAGGGCATTATATTAGATATATTAAATTCTTTGAGTAACAAGTGATAAATTCTTTAAATGGATACTCTGTCCCTTCATTCGTTTTAAAAGATTTTAGATGCCTTTTTATTTTCTGTTCTTGGGCTTCCAGATTCGGACATGCAGAAAGATCTATGACAGACAAATACTCCTGGAACTAACACTCAAGCAACACTTGCATGCTTCCATGCAATCAATCATACACGCATTCAAGTTCCTGGGACTATCTAAAAGCATCTGATGAGAACATCTACTTAACTGGTAATTATACTGGTTTTATTTAATTAATCTAAATTCATTAAAAATCTAATAGCATGATATATGACTGGATAAATCACGGTCAGATTTCAATATTTAGAAATCTTAGTTAACTAAAGAATATATAGTTATAAACATTCCATTTTGCAGGTGGAATTAAGGATAATTATATATTAATGTGATTTATCACATGTTAGCATACCGTTATTTTTATCCAGGTGTTGCAAAATTGTGCTTTAAACTGGGTTTTTTTGCCTTCTTTTGGATCAACAGCAAAAAAACTAATGTGAGGAAGGCTGAACTCGATGGACGCAAGTCTCTTTTCAGCTATGTAACTATGTAACTATGTATTGATTTGTATTGATATGTATTGATTTACTCTAAATTAAGATAAGATATCTTTTTAGGCAAATTACAATTCCGCTTATAGAATCTGGTAGATTATTCTTATTGGATGGTTCCAGGAAATGATTAATGAGCTGGTGTCACGATTCCGGGAACCCAACACGCTAACAGACACACACACACACAGAAAAGGTGCCGTACCGGACCTTAGAGTGGCCGGGCTAAGCACACACAGAATAGTCAGGAGACAAGCCGAGTCAGGGGAACCAGAAAACAGGATAACGATAAACAAGCCGAGGTCAAAGGGTAGGAGAAAGTCACAAAGTCAGATTAACAAGCCAGAGAGTACGTAACCAGAAATCACAAGTTCAGAATCAATACTATACAGCAAAGACCACAACAGGGCAGGGAGGAACAGGAAAGGTGAGTATAAATACCCTAGGTTAAATTCTGATTGGATAACTTCCAATCAGAATTAACAATCACACGTGGGAGATATCTAAGCCTCCCACTGTGATTGTGGTACTGTTGCTTTAACGCCGGGTCACTCACGTGACCCCGGCACTTGCATAAATCAACGACCTTCCAGCGTGCAGCGTTATACATGCTGCCGCTGGGAGGCGTGACGGATGCGAGCGGCGAGCGGCGGAGAGGAGACGCCGCTCGCCGACAGGTAGGAGGAGGGGAGACCGCGGGCGGCGATGGACTGAGGGTGAGTGCTGCGAGCTGCGAGCAGCCTCCCCTACTAGCCGCCCGCGGACCCCTGACAGCTGGTTTAAATGTTATTTTAATTAAAATTACATGATTATAGGTATTATATGCCTAGGAGGATCTAACCAGCGTTGAAAGGGTTACTCAGTTGATCTAACTGTTAGCCAAAGTTTTATGGTCTTTCGCTGCGCTGTGTGAAGTTACTTTCTTTTTCTGTGAAGCCCCTCATAAATCTTGTCTTGACAATTGACTGTGTTAGCCATTGAACGTGTATAGCCATGCCATTGTATTGCATATTCATGTTATACTAAATATTCACTGATTATTATCATGCATGTTGCTTAATATTATTATTATTTTATTTGTCACAATAAATTATATCTATTTTGATAACAAATTGTGATTTTATTTATATGGAATACATTTCACTTACATGATAACGATCTTTGAGATCTGAGAATTGAAATAGTGGGCAATTCTCGACTGTTTCCTATTATTATCCCATAAATATCCCCACAATGTCATTTTTTTTATCTTTATATTTCAAGAGTTTTTCTCTTTCTACTTTTTTGATTTCTATTCTCGATTTTCTAATTTGTGTTCCTCATAGCCTTTTTCTAGAAAATCTTGTTTCATTTTATTAGACTGTATTTCGAAATCATTAAGATCTGAGCAATTACGTGTTATCCTTAGAAATTTACCTCTCGGTGCGTTCTCAAGCCAGGGCGAGAAATGGCAGCTTTCTCTCTCTATAAAGCTGTTAGCATCTACAGACTTGAAATTATTTTTTGTTTTGATATTATTATTCTCTATGTAGATGTGCAAATCTAAAAAAAACTATTTCCTGTTGACTCCAATTGCGTTCACACTTCTCCCACACCGCAGCTTAATGGGTAATTGGTAAATGCCTGGGTGGCCACTGTTCGGTATACGAACCACGCGCGGCGGCCATCTTACGCATAAAAATCTCAGCGGTGTTTGGTCATCGAGTGTCTGGAACTCAAATCGGACACTCAGACAACCGAACACCGCTGAGACCATAACTACCGAACGGAGGGACCAGACTACACCCCGTTCGGTAGAAACAGAGTACCGAACAAGGGAACTACAATGCAGGTAATATTAAGTGTGTATGGCAAGGATTGTTATATGTTTTTACTGCTGAACGGAGACCGACTGCAGGGCCCAAACACATGGAACCCTTTTCGGATACTACCTCGTGTTTCGGTCGGTCAAACTTCACCCTCCACATAACTCCCGAACCCCTGGTCCGATCTGGGTGAATTTTGGATATATTATTCACCCAGATCAGGGCTACCTGGCGGTACCCTAAGAATTATGCTATCTACTGGTTTAGGGGTACATCCAGGTTTTGGGGAATTGTATGGTACAAATAATAGGATTATGAGTCACCTTGAGAGGAGGAGATGTGTGGGAGTTAACTATTACTGTATTGGCTGATGTTCTAATGTGTGTAAATCCCTCCCTTGCATGGGAGAAACTCTTAAAAGGAGGCTGTAGAAATAAAAGTTCAGTTCTGCTCCTGATGCTGTGTGTCGTCCAGTTATTGGGAGTGCTGTTGGGATAGTGTTGGATTATTTTGCCTGCTGGAATTACTACTCTATGGATCTATAATACTTGTTCCTGAGCCTCACTGGGATCTTAAGTGGAGAATAACTGTGGAATATCAGCTCTCCGCTACATTGTTTGGCAGCGCTGGGATCCAGACTCACAGAGGAACAAGGATTAATGGAGATTGATTACTCTACAACAAAGCGATCCACACTGAAAGATTTTCTGGAAGCAAGAGGTATTTCAGCCAGCAACAAAACAAAGGCAACACTTATCGCTGAAGTAATGGCAGAATACCGAACAGAGGATGGTTCGGTTGCTGAACAAAGAAATGAGACAGACAGTACAGAGCAAGAGGAGTTCCAAAGACAACTCCAATTCAGACATTCAGTCATTTTATGGGGAGAACCCACCAACGGAAATCATCTCCAAAACAATGACAGAGGTGCAAGAATTTGTAATGCGACAAAGGAGGCCACCAACACCAGAAAGAAGTCCAGCAGTATCTATGGTGCAAGAGGGTAAGCCAAAAATCCCATACCAGGCGTTTGAAATGTATGTAGAAGCGGAGGAGGATATAGATGCCTTCCTCCAAGACTTTGAAAGACTGTGCACGTTACATAAAATCCATAGGGAGGATTGGGTACCCATCTTAGCAGGACGGTTAACGGGGAGAGCAGCTGAAGCCTACCGTACAATACCGGATACAGAGATCAGGGATTACAGCCGTGTGAAAGAGGTTATCCTTGCCCGGTATGCTATGACACCAGAAGCATACCGGAGGCGCTTCAGGGAATTGAAAAAAGCGGAAAAGGACTTGCATGCAGAATGGGCTTGCCGTTTACAAAGGGCAGCCGTCGGATGGGTACAGGCGAACCAGGCACGGTCCATGGAGGACCTATTACAAATGCTACTATTAGAACAGTTTTATGAGGGGATCCCCGCAGAGCTGCAGGAATGGGTGAGAGACTGTAACCCCACGTCTATCACAGAAGCAGCTAAAAAGGCAGATGACTTTATGGATGCCCGCCGGCAGCACAAGGTAGTGAGTGTTAAATCCACTATGCGACCGCTAGGAGGAAACTCTTTCTCCACTAACACTCAGCCCCCCACCGAGACAACTACCTTCACCAGCACCTGCAGCAGCTCAACCGAGATATCGCCCAACTGCTTCCTAGCAATGCCACCGGTGCCAGAAAATGGGACACTACCAGCGAGAATGCCCGCAGTCTAGAGACCGCCCCACCTGGATCCGACCAGGGCCACCACCACCACCACGAGAGCAGCAGCACACCATTACAAGGACAAGACACCCATCACATATGGCTCTGCAGTTCCAGTTATTTCTGTGGAACAGTGGGAGGTGTTGCATGAAGCCAACCCACTGCAGGCACAGGCGGATAATCGACAACACCACAGGCAAACCATTTATCTGGAAGGGGAGCCTATGCAGGGGCTCAGAGATTCGGGAGCCACTATCACCTTGGTCCAAAGTCACTTGGTCTCTGACAAGGCCAAAACCAATAAGACTGTAGCTGTCAGGGTTGCTGAGGGAGCCGTGTATCGGCTAAATACAGCAAGGGTTCATTTGCATTGGGGTGCGGGGTCAGGGAATGTGGAAGTGGGGCTGATGCCGCAATTGCCCGCTGAGGTGATACTGGGAAATGACCTGGGCAAACTTACGTCTGCATTTGAGCCACAAACCACTGAGGAAGCACACCCAGTGGTCACCAGGCAACAGGCCCGCACCCAGGACTACAACACACTGCCGGGGGTCCAGGTAAAAGATCCTTCCCCTTCCCTAGACTGTGTCCCTTGGGCCCCTCCTGACGAATTTGCGTCAGAGGTGATCACTGACCCTACCCTACAGGTATATAGAGACAAAGTCACCTCTGACCAACCTGGGGCGGAGGAGGAAAGATTTGTATGGGATAGGCAGGTATTGTACAGGGAGTCAGACAAGCAGGTAGCTGGGTCAGACCCGATTATTTTAAGACAGCTCGTCGTACCACAGAACCGAATTGCTCCGGATAGCACACGATATTCCACTATCCGGGCATTTGGGGGTCAGTCGTACCAGATATCGGCTGACCCAAAGTTTCTTTTGGCCAGGAATTAGCCAGGAAGTGCGCAAATATTGCAGCACCTGCGATACGTGCAAGAGGGTAGGGAAGAGGGGGGATCGGCGTAAAGCAAAGTTACACCCGCTACCCATAATTGAGGAACCCTTCCATAGAATAGCCGTAGACATCATAGGCCCCCACCGGAAACCTAGCCCATCTGGCAAAAAGTACATTTTAACAGTGGTAGATTACGCCACCCGCTACCCAGAGGCGGTGGCCTTGACAAACATTCACGCAGAAACCGTGGCCGAGGGCCTGATGCAGATTTTCTCCCGGATGGGGTTACCCAGGGAGATCATCTCGGATCAGGGTACTCAGTTCACGGCAGAGGTCACCCAACATCTCTGGAAGTTTTGTAAGGTCAGACCCATAATTAGTGCCCCCTACCATCCCCAGACCAATGGACTCTGCGAACGGTTCAATGGCACCTTAAAACAAATGCTCCAAACCTTTGCTGTGACCCACCGAGACTGGGAGCGATTCCTGCCCCACCTCCTATTTGCTTACCGGGAGGTGCCGCAGGAATCCACAGGATTTTCCCCATTCGAACTGTTGTTCGGGAGGAGAGTAAGGGGACCCCTAGACTTAATTAGGGAACATTGGGAGGGAGACCGTAGTGCAGACGGCACCCCTATTGTACCATACGTGCTGGCCCTCCGAGACCACCTGGAAGCGCTAACTAAGACGGTAGAGGAGAACCTGCAGGCGGCTCAGACGCGCCAGCACACATGGTACGATTGGGGCGCCAGGGACCGTAGCTTCCAGGTTGGGCAGAAAGTTTTAATTTTAAAACCTGTCCGACATGATAAGCTACAGGCCGCCTGGCAAGGCCCTTATAAAGTCGTGGAACAGAGATGTGGCACCACTTATATAATTGGCTCCTGCGCAGGGACTGGAGGGCGACGCATGATCCACGTGAACATGATGAAACCCTACCAGGAACGCTAGGAAGAGGTGACGGCTATTTGTGCACCCACCTCTGACGAGTGTGACAGGCCCCCTCCCCGATCTGCTGGGAGACGGACAGCTGTCTGGAGATATAGGAGAGGTTGTACTGGGGGATCGGTTGAGTCCACAGGAGCATATCGAGGTACAACAACTACTGCAAGACAAGCAGGAGACCTTCTCTAATGTGCCTGGATACACCCCTCTGGCTACCCACCGAGTGGAAACCCCAGGGCAACTCCCCATGCGCCAGACCCTATACCGCATCCCTGAAGCGGTGCGGGAGAATATGCGCAAGGAGATCGATGAGATGCTCCAACTGGGGTTGATTGAACCCTCAGATAGTCCCTGGACTTCTCCCGTGGTCCTCGTACCAAAGCGAGACGGTACGACCCGCTTTTGCGTGGACTACAGGAGATTGAACGAAAAAACTATATCCGACGCATACCCTATGCCTAGGATAGATGAACTGCTAGACCGGATGGCCAGAGGCCAATGCCTTACTACTATTGATCTGTGTAAGGGATATTGGCAGATTCCATTTGCTCCGGACGCCATCCCTAAGTCAGCCTTTGTCACCCCATTCGGCTTGTACCACTTCAAAGTCATGCCGTTTGGGATGAAAAACGCTCCGGCTACCTTCCAGCGGATGGTCGACCGGCTCCTAGATGGGTTCTAAGACTACACCTGTGCATATTTCGACGATACTGCCATATTCAGCAATACCTGGCAGGAGCACTTGGCCCATATAGGAGCACTTGGCCCATATAGGAGCGGTTCTAGACAGAATCAGGGAAGCCGGTCTGACATTGAAACCGGTTAAATGTAGTATTGGGATGGCCGAGATACAGTACCTAGGTCATCGAGTGGGCTGTGGCAAGCAGAAGCCAGAACCAGCCAAAATAGAGGCGGTAGCCCAGTGGCCTACCCCTAAGACTAAGACTCAGGTATTAGCTTTTCTAGGGACAGCAGGGTACTATAGGAAGTTTGTCCCCAATTATAGTGCCCTGGCCAAACCCCTCACTGACCTCACCCGTAAGAACCTTCCCCGCCAAGTAACCTGGACCCCGGAGTGTCAGCAGGCATTCCAACACCTGAAAAAATGCACTTGTTAATTCCCCTGTCTTGGCAGCTCCCAATCCAACTAAACGTTTTCTTGTACACACAGACGCTTCTATGTTTGGATTGGGGCAGTACTGAGCCAAGTCGGGGCCGATGGCGGAGAACATCCCGTGGCTTACATCAGTCGCAAGCTGTCACCCAGGGAAGTAAGCTACGCCGCCATCGAGAAGGCTGTGGTGTGGGCCCTAAAGAACTTGCAGCCGTATTTATATGGACAGGCATTTTCCCTGCTCACGGATCACAACCCGTTAGTCTGGCTGAACCGGGTGGCTGGGGACAACGCCAGGCTGCTGCGCTGGAGTTTGGCGCTGCAGCCTTTTGACTTTAACATTCAGTGCCGCCCGGGCAAACAAAATGGAAATGCTGATGGGTTGTCGAGACAAACTGATTTGGAGAAATGATCCATGAGCACCCCGGACATCCCCAAGTCGATCCGTGTTGGATCAGACTGTGTATGCCGGCTTGTGGGCAAGGGGGAGCAGTGTAGCGGATTGTATCAAGCCTGTCCTGTAATATTCATATAAGACTGCATTTGTTTTATTGTATCTGTGTATATATGTAATAGATGTGTATTTTCGCATGTGGGTTTGGTAGTCTCATAGGAATGAAACTACCGAACCATCAGACCACCCCAGTGAGAAGTGTGCGCCTCGTTAAGCGTTCACACTTCTCCCAAACTGCAGCTTAATGGGTAATTGGTAAATGCCTGGGTGGCCGCTGTTCGGTATACGAACCACGCGCGGCGGCCATCTTATGCATCAAAATCTCAGCGGTGTTTGGTCGTCAAGTGTCTGGAACTCAAATCGGACACTCAGACAACCGAATACCGCTGAGACCTCCAGAGTTCCATAACTACCGAACGGAGGGACCAGACTACCCCCCGTTCTGGAGAAACAGAGTACCGAACAAGGGAACTACAATGCAGGTAATATTAAGTGTGGATGGCAAGGATTGTTTTTACTGCTGAATGGAGACCGACTGCAGGGCCCAAACACATGGAACCCTTTTCGGATACTACCTCGTGTGCGTTCGGTCAAACTTTTTTTGAATCTTTTTTTTTATTTGAGTTTTTAGGTAATACAAGGGAAAGATATGATAAACATGAAAATCACTGTTTAGAAACGCGCAGGTTTCAGGTAATTGGTAGAGTAATGTAACAGCAGGACAATTGAGATGCGCAGATCTCTCTGGTACCCTTAGCAAACGGAGACACGCAGGTCTCTTAAGGACAATTAAATATACAGTATATACCCTGCGTTTCTGATGTCAGTTAGCATGTCAGAGATCAGAGAATGCATTCGAGACATGACAGAAGTATACGTAATTATGGGCAGGCAAGCCCGCTTCAGTAGTAGGGCAGGAGGACCTGTCGTGGATGTACTGGGTGGGTAGAAACGTAATGCAGGTGATTGCTAATCAAGTATATGTACAATGATCATTCAAAGGTCGTGACACTGCTCACACTGTCTGAGCGCTTACCCTTGATTCCTCCCACCTTCCCCACTAGGACATTGGGCTTGTCCCTTGATCCATATGGATCCGCAGTGTGGTATTTCTCATGGTGTCTAGGCGTGTCCAATGGGCTATGGGCGAGCATATGGCTTTCAAGAGTGGGGGAGTGTTGGGATAAGTTACCCATGTTTATCCGGCTCGGTTCCTTGCCGGTCACGTATAACGTTATCTGTCGTGGCGTTTCGTAATGTGCAGAGTAGGATGAAAAGGTAGTGGGTCTAGTAGGAGTAGGGAAGAGAAGGGGCAAGAAAGGGTAGAGGAAAGTATTGTCGCCAGGGCTCCGGTACCCCTCGAGCGGCATCAAAGTCCAGCATTCCGCAGGTCCCCCCTGTGGGTACCCCGGTTGGAATGGGTGAGTAGAACGGCCATGCCACCTCGTGAGTCCCTCCTCCGACTACTTACTCTATCTAACGGTCTATCGGTTTTGAGACCTATAGACAACCCATGGTTGCCACCTCTCAGCATGTTTGTCCCCCCTCCCCAACAGGGATGCTTGTAAGGCCTCTGCCCCCCGAATGTCCTCCACTCTGCAGATCCAGTCCTCAAGTCGAGGTGTCTCTTTCTTTTTCCAATAGGTCGGGATCAGGGCCTTCGCCGCGTTGAGTAGGTGGCGCAAGATCGATTTCTTGTAGCTCGCTATTGACATCTCCGAAATGTGTAGCAGCGATAAGGCTGCTGACCATCCCGGTGTCTCCCCCAGGACTTCATCGCATTCTTGCCGAATCATGTTCCAAAATGGCACAATCAGGTCACATTCCCACCAGATATGCACCGTCGTGCCCCTCTCCACTTCACATCTCCAACACGTCGGTGGGATCGATGGAAAGATCCTGTGCAGTAGCGTTGGCGTCCTGTACCACAGTGTGAGCAACTTATAATTAGTTTCTTGGTATCGCGAGCTGGTAGTGCTCTTGTGTTGCCACAACAATGCACGTTCCCACTCTTGGGGCGTGAAGGAGGTGTCCAACATCGTTTCCCATTGCCGTCGGAAGGTGTTATTTTCCGCCAGATGTCCTACCAGGATGTGCTGGTAGAGCGTGGAGATCGCTTTCCCAAGGGGTAGGCCTTTTTGGCAAGTGGCTTCGAACCAGGTGAGTTCTCTATGTAGGCGTTGATTGTTGCGTAGCGAGTTATAGTAATGTCTAATCTGCATGTATCGCAGAACCAGTAAAGGCGAGCGAGGTGAATCTCCCAGGAGGGATTCCAGGGTCCGCAGGGTACCGCCTCTCAGGATTGTGGAAATGGGGACATGTTCTCTTCCTTCTGCGAAAGGCCACGTCGTCGATGGGATACCTCCTCCGATTGTCTCGTTGTCTGTGATAGAGATCAAAGGGCTGGGTATGGGTGAGATGTGTGGTTGGTCTCTCAGGTATCTCCAGCTAGTGAGCGTTTGCGCAATCAGGTTTGTGCCCTCTTTAGCGTATTCATTTCTCGCCCCTCCCGTCCATACTGTGGCTTGCAGGTGGGCCCCACGTCTGTCCCTGGTCAGGGATACCCACGGCTTGGGAGATGTGTGTATGTTCCATTCCAGAATGCGCTGTAAAATCGTGGCTTGGTGATATCGTTTAAAGTCAGGTAATGCTAGTCCCCCTCGATGACGTGGCAGGCAGAGAATGTCATATCGGAGTCTGGACCTCTCCCCCTTCCAGACATAGTGAATGACCGCTGTTTTTAATGTGGAGAAGAATGGTGCGGGTACGGCGAGTGGTAGCGTCTGAAAAGGGTAAAGAAGTCTGGGTAGGATATTCATTTTAAGGACCGCGATCCGACCATGCCAGGAAATATGCGGATAAGCCCATTTATTCAAGTCTGCCAAGATCTTTCTTAGTAGTGGGGTGAAGTTGTGCGAGTAGAGAGTCTCCGGGTTGGTCGTTACCCAAATTCCCAAGTATTTCATTTTCTGGGAACACCATCTGAAGGGAAAAAGGTCTTCCAGGGCTGTGAATTCCCCTTGTGGGACGGTGATGTTGAGCACTTCACATTTGGATAAGTTAAGTTTAAGCCCTGAGATCTTGCCAAACTCGTCAAAGGCTAGCAATAGGCAGGGCAATGTGATGCGGGGTGATGAGACATAGAATAGGAGGTCGTCCGCGTATGCGGCGACCTTGTGTTCCACCTCGCCCCAAGGGAACCCCCGGATGTCTGGATGTTGTCTGATGGTGCAGAGCAGAGGTTCCAGGTACATGGCGAAGAGCAGCGGAGACAGAGGGCAGCCTTGCCTCGTGCCATTTGTGATCGCAAAGGTTGTGGTGAGGGCTCCGTTAATCCGTACTGTCGCTCGTGGGTTGTTGTAAAGCGCTCCGATCCAGGTGAGCAGCCTGTGTCCCAATCCCATTTTGGTCAGGGTCGCGATCATGTAGGGCCACTTCACCCGGTCGAATGCCTTTTCGGCATCCGTGGAGAGAAGCAGGAGGGGGTGTTGTGATGTTTTCGCCCTATGTTGTATTGCGAACGTCCGTAAGGTGCTGTCCCTCGCCTCCCGTCCGGGTACGAATCCGGTTTGGTCTATGTGCGTCAAAGCGGGCAGGACCGTCTGAAGTCTCGTGGCTAAGACCCTCGTGAACAATTTGGTGTCCACATTTAGTAAGGAAATAGGTCTATAGTTACCACAGTCCATCGGATCTTTTCCTGGCTTCGGCAGGACGGTTATTATAGCCGCCAAAGAGTCTGGTCCCAGAGCCCCTCCGTCCGTTATGTTATTAACAGCTTTTGTGAACCACGGTAGCAAGATCGAGGAAAATGTTTTGTAGTACCCCGCGGAGAATCCATCTGGTCCTGGTGCTTTGCCTGTTTTAGTTGATTTCAGGGCTGCTGCGATATCTTCTGTCGTGATCGGGGCCTCCAGCCTCTCCGCCTCGTCCGGGCCTATTGTGGCCAGGTCAGCCTTGTCCAGGTAGTCCTGGATGTGCGTGCTATCCATGTCCACTGCGTCCTGCCGATCCCTTGCGTGGATGTTGTAGAGAGTTTGGTAGTAGACCTTGAATTCCTCCGCTATTTTGCTCGGGGAGTTCGATACTATCCCTGACGAGAGGCGCAGGCTGCGCACCTGTGTACGGGGGACATTCCCCCTCAGGAGGTGTGCCAAGTATTTACCCCCCTTGTTGGCATGGGTATAAAAGAAGCCTTTGGATTGTTGTAAGGACCTGAGGTAACGTTTTGTGAGGATGTCCCGCAGGTCCCGTCTGGCTTGCATCAGTTCCCCGTATGTTTCCATCAGCTGGGATCGCTTGTGTTGTTGTTCCAATACCGCAATCTTCTTATACAGGTCCGTCATTTCTTGTAGCGCTCTCTTTTTTTTTTGTGATGCGATTCGTATAAGAGTGCCACGAATTACACACTTATGTGCCTCCCAAATTGAGATCGGGGAAGTTCCCTGTCCGTCGTTGTCCTGAAAATAATGGTTCAGTGCCTGGGAGACTTGCTCGCGAGTGTCCAGATCGAGAAGGAGAGCCTCATTGAGCCGCCACGTCCAAGTAGAGGGTCGAAAGAGGGGTGAGTCCAGTTCCACCCTGACCGGACCATGGTCCGACCACGTGGCTGGAGCTATCTTAGCCGAGATCAGACGCTGAAGACCCACTTGTCGGATGAAGATGTAATCAATACGGGAGTATCGATCATGTAAGGCAGAGTAGTGCGTGAAGTCTTTGGTGGTCGGGTGGAGAGTCCTCCAGCAGTCCACCATTTCCAGGTCGCTGAGAGCTCTCTTCATGGAGCGTAGATGGAGTTGTGAGATACTGCTGTGGCCCGTTGAGGAATCCAAAATGGGGTCCAGAGTAACGTTGAAATCCCCTCCCAGGACGAGGGCTCCTTCAGCGAAGGTGCGCAGTTTATTCAGCGCACTCCTGAGGAATTACGCCTGTCGTCTATTCGGCAAATAGAGATTGGCGAAGGTGTACATTGTGCCAGCGATGAGCCCTTTCACATATATGGAGCGACCCTGGGTGTCCGTAAGGCAGTCCAGGACCTGGAACCCCAGGTCCGCCGCCAACAGGATAGCAACACCTGCCTTTCGTGCCGTTGGGTGGTCACTAAAGTAGTTCGTCGGGTAAAATTTGTTTTGTAGCTTGGGAGCCATGTCCTTTCGGAAGTGTGTCTCCTGTAACAATGCGACCGATATGTGTTGTTTCCTCAGGTCTCGGAGCAAGTGCGTCCGTCGCTCTGGTATGTTCAGCCCTCTGCAATTGAGAGTGAGGACATTCAGGGAAGCAGGGCGATACGTAGCAGCGTCACCTAGCCCGCTATTATTATCACCCATATCTATAACTATAGCCTCTGTCTCCCCCTCCCCCCGAAAGGCCCCCGCCAGGCACCTAAATCTCAGATGCAGAGGAGAAACCCAACCAGGGAAGCAAGACCGGACCGGCCCCGCGATAGAGGAGAGGATGCCGCCCACGTAGGCCGGAGCCGAGGGTCGAGAGTGGGAGAGAGAGAGTAGATAAGGAGAAAGAGTTAAGAAGGAAAGGGTTAGGAAGGTGAGGGTGAGGACTGCGGTGCCTGGTACAGCCGGCACTGAGGTCGAGAACAAGGATGTCTCAGGTGTGTCACCTCCTCGATGGAGATGCCTCGTGCTACGACAGATAGCGCTGAGGCTCCGTCCCGGTAACCACACCAGGAAGCGGGGACACTCAGGGCCCTGCCGTGCAAAGTGATGCACGAGTGTGGGTTGAGGTACGTGGCCTGAAACCGGTCACAAGGTAAGGATATGAGAGTCAACGGACAGAGTTTGCCCTCCGCCCCCCCCATCAAAACAATCATTGATTAGTGCGTAAGGTGATCCATAGCAGTTATGAGCTTGAACGTATAACAGTGTAACAGAAATAACATATGAACCATCTAACATTGCAAACATTTGTAGGTCTTTCTTCCCCCCCGCCCTCCAATCATAATGTACCCACCATCCCACCTCCCCCGACCCGTATTGTCATTCTCTTCCCTTTGTTGGCTCGGTGTCCGGACTATCTGACTAAATCTAGCAACCTGAGAGTTTTAGCAGTCACATGTCCTAACGTCTTTCCCCCCTGCGGTGTCTCTCGTCACTTTCCCTATTGCGCAACACGCACTCCGGGTGAGTGCTGCGGGGTAGCGTCCGGATGGGCAACGTGTAGGCAGTCCGGTGGTGGCAGCAATGACATCAGTCAGCTCGGGGAGTGGTTTGTCAGGGAACCATCCCAGATAGCATGTGAGCGTGTGTATTGTATGACAGTGCGGGTAGCAAGGGTATGGGGTTCCCCCTGGGGAGCACGATCTCCCGCAAGTGTATGTCATGGGTGGATAACCTGATGTGTCGCCCCCCCATTCAGCTATAGGCCAGAATTGGGTCCGCCAAGTCCCTGTAGACCTACCCAGTCTGCTGTGCTAGTGCCGGCCCCCGTCACGTCACCCCTAGTATTCATACATAATCACATTGAGGGACTGCAGGTTTCAAAAGACATTTTCATACGCATTTGTTTCCCCACCAATCCCTATAGTTTTAGCAAGCAGTGAAACAATACATGCATGTCAAGTGTGAATTATAATATATAGAGACTATATTAATTACTATGGGAGGCGGTTAACAGTGCCAATAGCGGTAGAAGTGCTAGATTGTCGTGCCTTGAAGCTGGGGGGGGGGGTGTGCTGGCTCAACTGTGCCGTGCTCCGCTCACAGACAGTGGGCTAGTAGACGCTGTCCCCAAATCCCCCATTAGGATACCCAGGGCGTCAGGAACTTGGCACCACGTGTTGGCTGTCTCTAGTCTCCGGGTCAGTCTGCCATTGCCTTCGTTATGAGCATATGAAGAGGCGGGCAGTGTATCCCCCAGATCCCCCCACCCAAAACGTTGGTTACTGAGCATCTAGGCAGTCGACAGAGGGGCCTCCCAAACACGTGTAGCCCTAGACAAGCATGGGGAGCATTCACCACACCCAAGGGGAACGGTCGGGTGTCATCCGTTTAGACTGACAATATGATGCTCTTTGGTCAAAGATTGGAGCGTGTCAATACCCCGTATAGTGCCCATGCCCAGCCCTCCCAAAGGAGTCTCGTCAGGAGCCCCCCCCAATCGTTGCTGTATCAGCTAAGTATGGTGAGACATTTGTACCATCCGTCAGGGGCCCAAATGGTGCTGTAGGGAAGGATGGTCGGGTTCTGGTGGGCTAGTGAGGTACTTACTCCGCAGGGTTGTCAGGACCCTGTCTGCGTCTCGGGGGCGGCCGCCCTGGTGGGGATCTGCCTCCGCGTCTGCGGGCTCCCCGTTGTAGCCTTGGCGGCGGTCCCAGCTGGCCTAGGACCCAGTTAGCGACTGGGGTAGGCGGCAAATTGAGTTCCTCAAGAAAACGTGGTACGTCCTCAGGCCATCTAGCTGCCAGCCACGTGTCATTATGGCGTGCCATTAGTGCGAACGGGAACCCCCACTTATACGGTATATTATGATTTCGGAGCGCTGCCGTCACCGGTCTAAGCGCCCGTCTGGCTTCCAGTGTATATGGGGATAAGTCATTAAATAGTGACACCTGGGCCCCTTGAAATAGCCAAGTGGGTTGTTCTCTAGCCTTCCTCATGATGGCATCTTTCATGGGGAAGGAGCGGAGACAGCAGATCAAGTCTCTGGGGCCTTCTTCAACAGAGCGTGGTCTCAGGGCCCTATGTGCTCTTTCAAATTCAAAGTTTGTGGGGGCGTCTGTTTGTAAAATATGCTGGAATAATTCTGTGAGGAGTTCCACTGCATTTTCACCCCTGTCCGATTCAGGGACCCCCCTAATCCTAATATTGCACCTCCGACCCCTGTTGTCAAGGTCTTCAAGGTGTCTGCGCATCTGGAGAAGTAGATCTCCCTGTTTGGCTATGGCAGAGTCAGAGGCCACCTGTCTAGCAGCTTGGGCGTCTGTGGAGGCTTCTAGGGCCTCTATGCGGCCTGTGTGTGCACTAACCTCCGTTCTGATTCCTGCTATCTCCGCCCTCAGAGCGTCTTGTATGGTAGTCGTGAGGGTCAGCAGGTCTGCCTTGGTGGCCATGGCTGCTGCAATGGTCCTTAGTTCAGCTCCGATTCGCTCCAGGGTCGCGGGGTCGCCGCCCGCCGTGGAGGTAGGAGATCTGGGCGCCATGCCAGGGCTGTCCGGGCCGCCATCATTCCCGCGTGGCGGGTGTAGGAATCCGTCCATGGTGCCTTGTTGGGGGTCTGGTTGCGGCTCCCTGGGGTTTTGGGAGTGTTCCGTGCGGCGGTTGCGACCCATCTGTGCACTGCAGCTTGTTGTGGATCGCTTGTTGGGGTTTAGCGGTGCGGAGCTCCGGAGTTAGGCTGCCATCTTGGTCGGTGATCAGGCCACGCCCCCCCGTCCGGTCAAACTTCACCCTCCACATAACTCCCGAACCCCTGGTCCGATCTGGGTGAATTTTGGATATATTATTCACCCAGATCAGGGCTACCTGGCGGTACCCTAAGAATTATGCTATCTACTGGTTTAGGGGTACATCGAGGTTTTGGGGAATTGTATGGTACAAATAATAGGATTATGAGTCACCTTGAGAGGAGGAGATGTGTGGGAGTTAACTATTAATGTATTGGCTGATGTTCTAATGTGTGTAAATCCCTCCCTTGCATGGGAGAAACTCTTAAAAGGAGACTGTGGGAATAAAAGTTCAGTTCTGCTCCTGATGCTGTATGTCGTCCAGTTATTGGGATTGCTGTTGGGATAGTGTTGGATTATTTTGCCTGCTGGAATTACTACTCTATGGATCTATAATAATTGTTCCTGAGCCTCACTGGGATATTAAGTGGAGAATAGCTGTGGAATATCAGCTCTCCGCTACAATCCCTTTATTACACAAATCCTCCTGACCCGGTATGCGGTCACCCCCGAGCAATACCGCCGAAAGTTTAGGGAGACCCGGAAAGGGGAGAAGGACTCCCATGTGGAGTGGGCATGCTGCATCACAAGGGCCACCCAGAACTGGCTCAACTCCCATCAAGCCAAGTTTCCAGAGGAGGTCACCCAGCTCGTCATGCTAGAGCACTTTTTCAATGTGCTCCCCAACGACAAGGCGACGACGCATTCGTATGTCAATCCATATTAACTTTCGATGCCATTTACTGGGCCTACCATGGTGACCACGGGTAACGTGGAATCAGGGTCCAATTCCTGAGAGGGAGCCTGAACAACAGCTACCAAATGCAAGGAAGGCAGCAGAGGAAGTGATGACAAATAACAATACAGGACTCTTTAGAGGCCCCGCAATTGTAATGAATCCACTTGAAATCCTTTAACTCTGATCAATTGGAGGGCAAGTCTGGTGCAGAGCGACTGACCCGTGCGTGCTGCAGCTGAAACTCCACTATCTCCAGCATGTGCAAGGTAGAGTTCCACCTTGTGGGCACGTCGCATATGAGGCAGTGAGCGGGAAGGCCAAAGTTACGCTGCAGCGCAGACAGGCGAGCAGCAGCAGGGTGAGAACGCCGAAAGCACGCACAGCCGCTACAGTGAATGTCACATCCTGTTCCAAGTTGCAGATCAGTCTGGTGATGGCTTCTTTTATCCAGTACTCTTTTTACTGAAGCTGCATCAAGGGCCTGGTATGTGGCCGCACAAACGCTGGTGCTCAACACCAAGGGGCGTGTGGTTACCCTGCACCAGACCATGCTAATCCATTCCACACTGTGACTCCTAACTTCAACATCAGGCATACTGGGTCCCGGTCGTCCGACCGCCGCCCAGGCAGTGTCTGGGTCCCGGTCACCGCACTGCGAAACTGCGGTTAGCTTGTTAAATCTGTTATGGTTCCTTTTATCGCTCCATCTGTTACTTGGATAACTGTGGGAATTCCAAAAATAATACATGCCGATGAGCGATAGGAGACGGCCTCTCCGCTTTTGCACCCTGCTCCCTCTTATGCTGTGCTGGTGCCTCTGTGCGACCAGCGCCTTTTCCTCCAAACTATACACGTCACTCGCATGACCTTGATTCTATGTGGGGTCTAGGACCTCATCATCCTCCACATCATCTTCCACCCACTCCTCAACCCTGCCCTACTTGCCGGTATGCACACTGCAGAAAGCCACAGCAGTTGGCACCTGTGTTTTTCCAGCATGTAAGGTCTGCAAAGGACATATGGGAATTGTTTTAGAATTGTATCCAGGCAACAGTTTGCCCTATAAACTGACCTCTCAGTTTCACTTGTGAGGGTATTGCCCCCAAATTACAATATTGTTATATTGGTATTTGACTCTCAGATATGAAGAGCACGCCCAAAATTTACTATTTAGCAGATTAGCACCCAGAAAATAAGAATGTTTACCACTGAGCAGTAAGCGCACTATTTAACGCTTCTATTTGACTCTCAGATATGAAGAACAGGCCCCAAAATGTACTATTAGCATATTAGCAGCAAAAAAAATTAGAATGTTTACCACTGCGTAGTAAGCGCACTATTTGACGCTTCTATTTGACTCTCAGATATGAAGTGCACCGCACAAATGTGCTATTTAGCAGATTAGCACCCAGAAAATAAGAATGTTTACAACTGCGCTGTAGGCGCACTATTTGACTCTCAGATATGAAGTGCACCCCACTAATGTACTTTTTAGCACCCACAAAATTTTAAGTTTTAAAACTGCAATGTGACAGCAGTACTAGACGCTTCTATTTGACTCTCAGATATGAAGTGCACCCCACCCCACTAATGTACTAGTTTGCAGAATTCTTTCCTAATCTGTCCCTCACAGCGGCAGCATCCTCTCCCTACACTAATAAGAGATTAGTAGGCATGGCTGTGATGGCTTCTAAGGGCTCACGAGTCAAACCCTTGTTGATTGGCTGCCCTCCGGCCTTTCAAAACGCGCCATTAAATCGCCGAACAACGAACTCCCACCCGAACATACAGTGATATGTCCGTGTTCGGGTCCGGGGTCCAAAAAAACGTAATGTTCGGTACGAACCCGAACTTTACAGTCCGGGTTCGCTCAACTCTACTTGTGAACTAAGATTTGATACAAGTTAAGCTACAAGGATAGTCGACCTCTTAAAGCGTCTTCCCAGTAACCTCCTACATTTCAAAAATTGTTTCCAATTAAATGGAAGGAAGAGGAAGAGAATTCAAAACCTAGAGAAAGGTGGACAATAGGAGTCAGAATGGGTTCGTCAGAGAAAGATAATATGAGGGAAACCAAGTGGTGTAAAGTCTAGTAGTGAGACTGCGGGACCAGATTAGAGGACGATTTAAAGACCAAGATAAAGCTTTATAATGGGTCAATGATATTTTAGAAGACAGCGAAGTGCAGAAACAAACAGCGCTAATATCCTGAGTAAGCAGTTATCTACCCAAGGAATTCAAGTCTTACAAAGATGATGGATGATCTTTATGAAAAGATTAAAAAAGATTTAAAACAAAATCTAGCGGAAGTAATTAAAGAGATGTCCGTTCTTAATTCTAACCTGGTAGAGCGAAATAGTGAACTTGTAAAACACGCTCAAAGGTTACTCACCTTCAGACTCAGAATATAGCCTTAAAAATCAGATATAGGAGAAGAATACCAAACTAACGCAATTAGAAGATAGATCTCGTCGAAATAATGTAAGACTTAAAGGTATATCAAAGGATATAAAAAATGAAGATCTTGATGTGTGAACTAAATGATGTATTTTCTGCAGGTTATGGTTTTTTAGACAGGCTGTTACTGTACGGAATATATATCCCTCACTTAATCATAGTTACGCATTAGTCTATATATCCAGGGCCGGTGCTAGGATTTTTAGTTACACAGGCGAAGATGCATTTTGGTGCCGCTCACCCTAATTTTTTTTTACAAATGTGTGTGTATTTCCTCCCAAGCCACAGGCATCATTTTTCAGTCACACAGTCAAAGTCATACAGGTACACTGTCATACAAACACAGAAATAATCATACAGAGACATACAGACATACAGGCAAATACATACATGCATACAGAGACATGAAGGCATATAAAGATATGCATACATACAGAGGCATACCATCATACAAACACATACATACATACAGGCATACAGAGACATAGAGGCATACAGAAACATACATACAAAGACATACAGGCACATACATACATAAATACTGGCATACAAAGACATATACGCACACAGAGACATGCATGCATACAGAGACATGCATGCATACAGAGACATACCGCCATACAAACACATACATATATACAGGCATACAGAGACATACAGGCATACAGAAACAGGCATACAGAGACATACAGGCATACAGAAACAGGCATACAGAGACATACAGGCATACAGAAACAGGCATACAGAGACATACAGGCATACAGAAACATACATACAAAGACATACAGGCATACAGAAACATACATACAAGACATACAGGCATACAGACACAAACAAACATACATACATACATACAGAGGCAAACGGTCATACAGACACATACATACATACAGAAACATGCATACAAAGACATACAGGCATACAAAGACACACAGACACATACATACGTACATACAGAGACATATATACAGACATTCAGAGACAAATATACATTTAGTTACATACATGCATACATGCATACAGATACATACATACAAAGACATACATACATACATACAGAGACATACATACATACATAATTACATAAGATAGGTATTGGATCAGCGCTGAGTGATCTAATAGGACTGTGAACAAATCGAAAGCTGCAACCTATGGGTATGAGGTTCCCTCTAATAACCTCAAAGGAAAAATGGCAAAAACACAATAATAGGTCGCGCTAAATACAAATGGATGTGTAATAACAATGTAAAATAAATAAATAAAAATATAAAATATAACAAGATCAGAAAGACAAAATGAATAGGAATAAAATTATTAATATTAGTATCACTTGCATACACTCTTACAGTAAGGAACGGAACAGTTATAATGAATAGTCCCAATACTTAATAGTCTGCTTGTATATTCCAATAAATAAGTGGAAGGCTTGGTATGTAGGAATTTCCAATGAAGAGAATGAATCTTCTAATTCATGGGGTGTCTTGACTCTGTGGTATACATGGAAAGACAAAACAAAGAAACTCCAATAGTGCAAACTGAGGACCAATAAGAGCAGGATGAATATAGGGGAGGTATATTACTCACCTATTATTGAGCATAAACTAGCTCAAGTATAATAAGCATAAGTACTGTGAAGCTGATACCTGCTAAAGAATCCTAGGTGGGGACTATACCACCCAAACGAATAGATTGAGCAGTATATCCTGCTCATCCAAATGTGAGTACCTGCATTTCTACTGTTTATACTCATTTTTATCATATCTACAGTGAGCACTATATTTGGTTGTTTTTCTTCCCCTTTTTTTATACCGAGGAATTACCTTCACCTTATCCCGCCAGTGGGGGGCAGACGCCACTGAATGCTTATTATACTTGAGCTAGTTTATGCTCAATAATAGGTGAGTAATATACCTCCCCTATATTCATCCTGCTCTTATTGGTCCTCAGTTTGCACTATTGGAGTTTCTTTGTTTTGTCTTTCCATGTATACCACGGAGTCAAGACACCCCATGAATTAGAAGATTCATTCTCTTCATTGGAAATTCCTACATACCAAGCCTTCCACTTATTTATTGGAATATACAAGCAGACTATTAAGTATTGGGACTATTCATTATAACTGTTCCGTTCCTTACTGTAAGAGTGTATGCAAGTGATACTAATATTAATAATTTTATTCCTATTCATTTTGTCTTTCTGATCTTGTTATATTTTATATTTTTATTTATTTATTTTACATTGTTATTACACATACATAATTACATACTTAGATCTGTTCAATCTGGTACCTGGGGTGCATGCTGTCCGGCTCTGTGGAGTCCCGTCCTGCGCTATCACTGGGCGCCAGCCGTGCTGTTTGGTACACAGGGAGCAGGGATATGATGTCATTCATATCCCCACCCCCTCCACACAGCCTGCGGCAGACACCAGGGTAGGAGGTGGGCGGGCAGAGGCTGGGCTCCGCGGGCGGGAATCTCTGGGCTGATGTTACGCCCCCAGGGCCGGTGCGCCCTAAGGCGGCCGCCTGGGCCGCCTTATGGTAGCGCCGGCCCTGTATATATCCTATTGAAAAAGGTATTTGTGACGAAAGCACCTTCGTCACTGGGATTTGGAGAGGCCTGCTTGCCAGCCTCTTGCCCTGTGACTATGGCCCATGTATGAGACCTGGATTCAGGACTGGGGAAAGGCTTTGTTCATGCCTTTTTTCCCTTCCACAGTTCAACAGGCTTATGCAGTTCGTTTACCGAACAAACTGACGAACAGCCGGACCACCCGCAAGTGGAGCGTGCAGTCTGTTAACCTTCCAGAAGCTGTGGTTAACAGCAGCTTAATTGATGAACGGCTGGGTGGTCGCTGTCCATATGCACGAACACGTGGCGGTGGCCATCTTAAACGGTCGAACGGCCAGCGGTGCTTTGTCGTTGAACGCTTGGAACTGTTTTCGGACATGATTTCACACGAACACCGCTGGGACAGCTTAATTCTCTGGAACTGTTTTGGGCATGAAAATATGCGTGCAGCCGGTCAAAAGAGACTTCCAGCTAACTTTTGAACCCATGAACCGATCTGAGTGATTTTTAAGTATGTTGCTCCCCCAGATCGAGGCTATCCGGAAATGTATGGAGATATGTTATGTTTTGGGGTATTTTCTGTACTTTGGGGAAAATGTGTGTTTTTCTGCCTGTGGATAATTAGGTTATTGTATTAGCTACTGTAAGAGGGATTGTTCTTATTGTTCGGAATAGTTTGAAATGCGGTGTTTCATCAGGTCCAGGGGGTGTGCCTCTGGCCTAAGGAATTGTATATAAGCCAGCCTGTACCAATAAAATCTCAGACTTGTTCTACCCTTCATGACGTCTTGGCTCATGTTTGGGGGATTGGAGAACTACCTACACTCTGGGGATTGCTATAATCACTATACTCCCCAGAGTATAATCACTAAGCTCTTGTAAGAGCTTGTTCCTGTTCCTGCTCTTTGGATTAAGAGAGGTCTACCTACTGGAAGCTGGATCCTGGTCTTGGGTCCAGAGTGGGTGAAAGACCACCAACCAAGCTGCGGCGGTTTGTTGGGTCTGTGGTGGTTATGGTGTCTAGTGGAGTGCTTGGACCCCTGGGAAGCCCTAGGACCATCCGTCAATGGCGGTACCCGACCGGGGTACAGGAAGATACGTTACAGTATTTATTGGGGAAAATGACGAGGTTCTCCATGTTGGATCATGCTTATTATATTTATTTTATTTGCTAATTTTTCACCAAATTCATAGCCATCAGCGACTGAATGTGCCAGAGTTAGTTTTTTTGTGTTTGTGTTGTGACCGTTCCTGTTCGGTTTTTGGGATGGTATTCTTAGGGCAGCTACCGCAGGTAATGCATATTCAGTGTTTAACTGTGTGTCTGTTTAGTCAATGTGTTATGTCACCTGTGGAGGGCAGTGAAGATCCAGCTTATCTGAGCTTAGGGGAAATCATATCTGGCATAATCAAGGAGGACATTATAAAATAATGTCAATAAAGATATCTTCCATCAATGCAGAGGGATTAAATTCCCCAATAAAGAGAGGCTTCCTTTATAGAATGTTGATCGATGAAAAAAATTGATCTGTTTCGTGCAGGAAACTCATTGGAGGAATGATAAATTCTTTTGGAGATTTCCAAAATTCCCTATTGTTCTAGGCGCGAATTTCTCAGATCCTAAGAAGAGAGGAGTAGCCATTATATGTTCAGCCAAGATTACATTTGAACAGCGACATAAGAGACCCTGTAACAGAACCCCTGTTATTGCCTGGACCAAAGACTATAACATTGTACACCCCCTGGATTTGTTACTTTGTATTCATTGCCAGTTTTATATTTGAAAACATACGAATAGGAAAAACAAATGACATTGCTAACCCATTCGTATGAACGAACAATACTGCCAAACGAGAGACCACCCAGCCCAGTCATGTGCCGCCAATTACACCCTTGACTCTGTGCCAAACTGCAAAACCGCAAGCATTCTAAGTGGTTCAATGGGTGGTCGTCGATTCGTGTGCACCAACATGTGGCGGCGGCCATCTTGTTTTGTCGAATGCGTCCAGCGGTGTTTGGTTGTTGAGTGTCTGGAACTATTTTTGGAAACTCAAATTCCCGAACACCGCTGAGACTTCCAGGACCACTTAGTTCGGCACCAACACAACGGCACACGACCAACAAAAGCACGAATCATAAAAAGCATGACTGTTCAGTATTTTGTATTGTACGAAAGGAGACCGGCCGCACCAGCTAAACACATGGAACTATTTTGGGCAGGAGCCTCGTTTGCGGCCGGGCAGGGAAGGGACGTTCGGCTATCTCCCGAACCCCGTAACGGATTTGTGTGATTTTTGAGTATGTGTGTCCCCCAATTATGCTTGTTCCAAAAATGTAACTTTTATTAAAATTGACTGTATAGGTTTGATGTTACAAAAATGGGGTAAAAAGTATATTTTTCACTTGGAGATAATTGAGCTGATACAGAAATTAACTCAATTATCTCCCAAGCAGAGGGGAGGAATGTACAGTAATGAATGGGAGTGTTTAAACTGTATAACTGTAAAGGATTGGCTGTTAAGTTTGTGTCTTCAGTGCCCAACAAGGTCCACGTGGGTGGTAACCTTGTTGGAAAATGTGTATAAAAGAAATGCTTGTGTGGTCATTAAAACAGTTCTGCTTAATCCTCAATACGTAGCCTCATCTCCTTATTGAAGGGTACCTGCTTCCAGCTTAATCACTAGCTCTTATAAGAACTCTACTTCACCCTCTCTACACTGATCCAGCGGATGGGATATCGGGAATACTCTGCAGCACAGCCTCTCGCCGGGAAAAGGACATCTCCAACGGCATACAATCCTCCAACAACCAGGGTGGCCGTTACAGACCCGTTGGGCAGATTTTTAATTCTAGTTTGCAAATTGAATGATATTACATATAGGCTTGTCAATTTATATGCCCCAAATGATTTCTCCCAGATATTTCTTTAAGAAACTTTTTGCGAAAAGTGGTGAAAATAAAAAAAAGGGGTTTTACTCATTGGTGGTGACTGGAATACAGTTTTGGATGTTAAGCTAAATAAAAGTTCTAAAATTTCTAGGCGTATGTAAATCTCGCTTCAAATGGTTCCAAGCGATCTTTTCGAATTATGATTTATATGACATATGGAGAACTCAACATCCAAAAGACAGGGATTTCACTCTTTTTTTCTAAAGTACATTTAAGTTATTTGAGAATTGATCTATTTACGGAGTTCTGAAATTGGATCTATTGTCTGGTCAGATCACGCTGCCATTAATGACTCTATAGATAATAATTCTCAATTTAAGTTTAGACCGCAATGGAAACTAGACGACTCTATCCTTCTGTCAGAACAAAATAATGCCCATTTAGAAGATCTAGCTAAAGATTTTTTACGACAAACGATAATGGTCATCTTTCGAATGAGACACTTTGGGCATCCGTCAAATGTGTCATGAGGGGGTACCTCATCCAATTGGAGGCTAAAGCTAGGCAAGCAGGGGGAGTGTTAGTGAGGAATTTTCTCTTGCCACGGTTTTGTATCAATTTATAACTCTCTGTATTTCTCCTCGTCCCCAAACCACATGGTGAGACGTTCCAATGAACGATACAAGACAAGGTTCAAAGTGACTTCTTAGCGTATAATGAGCTGTGGATAGGATTCACAGAAGGATCAGCGCTAGATAAAATTACAGAAAGATTATAGTGAATAGTAGTCTAAGGCAGCACACCTTAAAATGGTAGGGGCTCCCTCTTGATACCCCACAGATATCAAAGAAATGCAAGAGGATAAGGATGCGCCTAAAAAGGGGATATGGAATATTCTAAGGTAATAATAGTAATAAAAATGTCCTATAAAACAGATAAAATACAAAAAGTGAATAATAAAAATGTGTTTATAAAATCTAAATCAAATAAACAAAGTCTTTAGGGGAAGTGGTTCAGCTTGATTGCACTAGATGTTCTTGATAGAGTAATTCTTGTAATTCCAGAGGTACATGCAAGACATATTATATTACACAGAAACCCCACATTTAACAGGGGGAAAAGGTGCACTTATTAATTGTGTTAAATGCTTATCTAAGGGGAGGAGATGTGTGGGTTGTACCTTGTGTTTTATTGGTTACTGTATAATTGCTTGTGGGTGTCTCCCTTGCATGGGAGCACTGCATAAAAGGAGAGTACCTGCCATTAAAAATCAGTTCTTCTTCACCCTTCAAAACTTAGCTGTGTCTCATTATTGAAAGGGAACTTGCAGCATAATCACTAGTTCTTCTCAGAGCTCTGCCTCTCTACTGCTCCAGGGATCCAACTGATGGGACTTTGCCTCCTCACTTCAGCCAAGCACCTGGCCCGGAGAAAGGACGTCCCCAACGGCAAATACCCCTCTCCACTCTCGGTAGCCGTTACAATATCATCTTGACTTTGACAGATCCAGAGGTCTCTATTCCATCTGTGATGGGTTGTATAGATGAATTCAGTTTTATTTCTAATTATAAAATTAACATTCATAAGACTCAAGTATTTCATATCAATATTTAACTCCTACAGAAGGGGTCAGTCTATATATCTCTATATAAAGCTCAGTCTATATAAAGCTCGGTATATATATCTCTATATAAAGCTCACTATATATCTCTCTATAGAAAGCTCAGTCCATGTAAACCTAAGTCTATATATCTCTATATAAAACTCAGTCTATATAAAGGTCAGTCTATATATCTCTATATAAAGCTCAGTCTATATATCTCTATATAAAGCTCAGTCTATATAAAGCTCAGTCTATATATCTCTATATAAAGCTCAGTCTATATTTGCCTATAGAAAACTCAGTCTATATAAAGCTCAGTCTATATCTCTCTATAGAAAGCTCAGTCTATATACAGCTCAGTCTATATACCTCTATATAAAGCTCAGTCTATATATCTCCATATAAAACTAAGTTTATGTAAAGCTCAGTATATATATGTCTATATAAAGCTCAGTCTATATATCTCTATATAAACTCAGTCTATAGAAAGCTAAGTCTATATATCTCTGTATAAAGCTCAGTTTATATATCTCTATCTCAAGCTCAATCTATATCAAGCTCCGTTTATAGATCTCTATATAAAGCTAAGTCTATATAAAGCTCAGTCTATATCTCTCTATATAAAGCTCAGTCTATAGAAAGCTCAGTCTATATATCTGCACATAAAGCTCAGTCTATATAAAGCTCAGTCTATATATATCTCTATATCTCTACATAAAGCTCAGTCTATATTTCTCTATAGAAAGCTCAGTCTATATGTCTATATAATGCTCAGTCTATATATCTCTATATAAAAACTCAGTCTATTTAAAGCTCAGTCTATATATCTCTATATAAATCTCAGCCTATATAAAGCACAGTCTATATCTCTCTACATGAAGCTCATTCTATATATCTCTATATAAAGCTCAGTTTATATAAAGCTCAGTCTATATATCTCTATATAAAGCTAAGTCTATATCTCTCTATATAAAGCCACACAAAGTGTTGTGTGTTTCTTCCAACTCAACTTTGGTTTCATCTGTCCACAGAATATTTTGCCAGTACTGCTGTGGAACATCCAGGTGCTCTTGTGCAAACTGTAAACGTACAGCAATGTTTTGTTTGGACAGCAGTGGCTTCTTCTGTGGTATCCTCCCATGAAATCCATTCTTGTTTAGTGTTTTACGTATTGTAGATTCGCTAACAGGGATGTTAGCATTTGCCAGTGACTTTTGTAAGTCTTTAGCTGACACTCTAGGATTCTTCTTCACCTCACTGAGCCGTCTGCGCTGTGCTCTTGCAGTCATCTTTACAGGACGGCCACTCCTAGGGAGAGTAGCAGCAGTGATGAACTTTCTCCATTTATAGACAATTTGTCTTACCGTGGACTGATGAACAGCAAGGCTTTTGGAGATGCTTTCAACAATTCTTAATCGTAGGTCTTCTGGGAGCTCTTTTGTGCGAGGCATCATTCACATCAGGCAATGCTTCTTGTGAAAAGCAAACCCAGAACTGGTGTGTGTTTTTTATAGGGCAGGGCAGCTGTAACCAACGCCTCCAATCTCATCTCATTGATTGGACTCCAGTTGGCTGACATCTCACTCCAATTAGCTCTTGGAGATGTCATTATTCTAGGGGTTCACATACTTTTTCCACGTGCACTGTGAATGTTTACATGGTGTGTTCAATAAAAACATGGCAACATTTCATTCTTTGTGTGTTATTAGTTTAAGCAGACTGTGATTGTCTATTGTTGTAACTTAGATGATGAACAGATCACATTTTATGACCAATTTGTGCAGAAATCCACATCATTCCAAAGGGTTCACATACTTTTTCTTGCAACTGTATATAAAGCTAAGTCTATATAAAGCTCAGTCTATATCTCTCTATATAAGCTCAGTCTATATAAAGCTAAGTCTATAGAAAGCTCAGTCTATATCTCTCTCTATAAAGTTTAGTCTATATAAAGATCAGTCTATAGAAAGCTCAGTCTATATCTCTCTCTATGAAGTTCAGGCACAGGTTCTCTTACTGTAGGTGGGCGGGGCTGTGAGTGCAGGAAGAGGGCGTGGTAACGCGTGACGCAGGACGGGGGTTGGCGTCTGGGTTCTGCGCATGCGTGTTCACGTGACCTCGGCGGCTGTTGCTTTGGTTTGTTTTCGCAGCCATTGTGTGTTGCATTAGTGAGAAAGCTCAGTCTATAGAAAGTTCAGTCTATCTCTCTATATAAAGCTCAGTCTATATCTCTCTATATAAAGCTCAGTCTATATCTCTCTCTATAAAGCTCAGTCTATATAAAGCTTAGTCTATATAAAGCTCAGTCTATATAAAGCTCAGTCTATATAAAGCTCAGTCTATATCTCTCTATATAAAGCTCTGTCTATATAAAGCTCAGTCTATAGAAAGCTCAGTCTATATCTCTCTCTATAAAGCTCAGGCACAGGTTCTCTCACTGTAGGTGGGTGGGCTGTGAGTGCAGGAAGAGGGCGTGGTAGCGCGTGACGCAGGATGGGGGTTGGTGCCCGGGTTATGCTCATGCGTGTTCATGTGACCTCGGCGGCTGTTGCATCGGTTTGTTTTCACAGCCATTTTGTGTTGCATTACTGGGAAAGCGTGCAGTCTATATCTCTCTATAGAAAGCTCAGTCTATAGAAAGCTCAGTCTATATCTCTCTATATAAAGCTCAGTCTATATAAAGCTCTGCCTATGGAAAGTTCAGTCTATATAAAGCTAAGTCTATAGAAAGTTCAGTCTATATATCTCTATAAACAAGCTCAGTCTATATAAAGCTCAGTCTATAGAAAGCTCAGTCTATATATCTCTATATAAATCTCAGTCTATATAATGCTCAGTCTATATATCTCTCTATAAAGCTCAGTCTATATAAAGCTTAGTCTATATAAAGCTCAGTCTATATCTCTCTATATAAAGCTCAGGCACAGGTTCTCTCACTGTAGGTGGGCGGGGCTGTGAGTGCAGGAAGAGGGCGTGGTAACGCGTGACGCAGGACGGGGGTTGGCGCCTGGTTTCTGCGCATGCGTGTTCACGTGACCTCGGCGGCTGTTGTGTCGGTTTGTTTTCACAGCCATTGTGTGCTGCATTACTGGGAAAGCGTGCAGTCTATATCTCTCTATATAAAGCTCAGTCTATATAAAGCTCAGTCTATATAAAGCTAAGTCTATATAAAGCTCAGTCTGTATCTTTCTATATAAAGCTCAGTCTATATAAAGCTAAGTCTATAGAAATCTCAGTCTATATATCTCTATATAAAGCTCAGTCTATATAAAGCTCAGTCTATATAAAGCTCAGTCTATCTCTCTATATAAAGCTCAGTCTATATATCTCTATAGAAAGCTCAGTCTATATAAAGCTCAGTCTATCTCTCTATATAAA
Source organism: Pelobates fuscus (assembly GCF_036172605.1). NCBI lineage: Eukaryota > Metazoa > Chordata > Amphibia > Anura > Pelobatidae > Pelobates > Pelobates fuscus. Next base: position 1,055,414 of record NC_086327.1, on the reverse strand, counting down.
GCTCAGTCTATATATCTCTATAGAAAGCTAAGTCTATAGAAATCTCAGTCTATATATCTCTATATAAAGCTCAGCCTATATAAAGCTTAGTCTATATAAAGCTCAGTCTATATCTCTATATAAAGCTCAGTCTATATAAAGCTCAGTCTATATCACTCTATATAAAGCTCAGTCTATATCTCTCTCTATAAAGCTCAGGCACAGGTTCTCTCACTGTAGGTGGGTGGGGCTGTGAGTGCAGGAAGAGGGCGTGGTAACGCGTGACGCAGGACGGGGGTTGGCGCCTGGGTTCTGCGCATGCGTGTTCACGTGACCTCGGCGGCTGTTGCGTTGGTTTGTTTTCGCAGCCATTTTGTGTTGCATTACTGGGAAAGCGTGCAGTCTATATCTCTCTATATAAAGCTCAGTCTATAGAAAGCTCAGTCTATATAAAGCTTAGTCTATAGAAAGCTCAGTCTATATCTCTCTATATAAAGCTCAGTCTATATAAAGCTAAGTCTATATAAAGCTCAGTCTATATCTCTCTATATAAAGCTCAGTCTATATAAAGCTCAGTCTATATAAAGCTCAGTCTATATAAAGCTCAGTCTATCTCTCTCTCTACAAAGCTCAGTCTATATAAAGCTCAGTCTACATCTCTCTATAAAAAGCTCAGTCTATATAAAGCTCAGTCTATATCTCTTTATAGAAAGCTCCGTCTATAGAAAGCTCAGTCTATAGTGATGTACCGAACTGTTCGCTGGCGAATAGTTCCCGGCGAACATAGCGTGTTCGCGTTCGCCACGGCAGGCGAACACCTGCGCGGTTCGATCCGCCCCCTATTCGTCATCATTGAGGAAACTTTGACCCTGTGCCTCACGGTCAGCAGACACATTCCAGCAAATTATCAGCAGACCCTCCCTCCCAGACCCTCCCACCTCCTGTACAGCATCATTCTGAAGCTGCATTCTTAGATAGAGGAGGGAAAGTGTAGCTGCTGCTCATTTGATAGGGAAATTGATAGCTAGGCTAGGGTATTCAGTGTCCACTACAGTCCTGAAGGACTCATCTGATCTCTGCTGTAAGGACAGCAACCCAAAAAGCCCTTTTTAGGGCTAGAACATCAGTCTGCTTTTTTTAAATTTATTTTTTCAATAGCTTAAGCTTCTGTTACAAATCGCTATTTGTAACTGGCCCTTTAAATGAGAAATTGCCCTGCTTCCCTGGATTGTGGAGAAGCATGTTTGCCAGCCTCCTGCCTCATGACTATGGCCCCTGGAAGATTGTGCCCCTGAAAACTTATTAACATTTATTGGGTGTGTATGGCCCTTTAAGAACCGTCTGGGGACATATTGTGACTTTGCTGAACAATGCCCCTTTAAGACTATGTCCCCAGACCGGTAAAATAACTTGCCCCTGGCTCTCTCCCACTTGGTTCAGTAAATAGGGCTTACTGAACCAAGTACCACACAGGCGGACCACCCAGAAGCTAAAGTGTGCAGGCAATTTACCTCCCAGGCTGTGAGGTTACTGCCGGTCAATTGCACGTGGCGGCGGCCATCTTGGTTTCCTCGAATGCGGTCAGCGGTGTATGCTAAAGATTCTGTGGAACTGAAATCGGCTACACATTTTGCCGAACACCGCTGACCCTTACCTTCTCCCATACGGAACTTGCAGCTCCAGAGACTAAGTCCCGTTCGAAATGGGACTTAGTCATTTTTTCGCATGAAATTGACCGACCGCACAGCCCAAATCTATGGAACTGTTTTGGGCAGGAAATTGTGCTTGCGGTCGGTCATAAAGGACTTCCAGCTAACTTTTGATCCACTGGAGGGATTTGGCTGATTTTTGGAAGGGTTTATGTTTGATGTATGCTGAGTCTGAATATGCAACTTTTATTGAAATTGGATGTATGGTTTTAAAGTTACAGTGTGTGTGTAAAAACTGTATTTTTATTGTATGTAATAATTGGTTTAACTGTTTATCTGAGGGGAGGGAATGTGTGGGCTGCACCAGATGTGTGATTGGTGATTTTATGCCTCCCCCTGGGAGTGTCCTATTTGCATGTAACCTCAATAAAAGCCAGGCTGGGTGTTCCAGACCTCAGACCTCTTCTGACCCTCAATACGTAGCCTTGTCTCGTTATTGGAGGGAACTGCTATATCACACTGGGGATTGCTATGCGCTGCATATTCCCCTGAGCTCTTAATCACTTAGCTCTTGTAAGAGCTTGTTCCGGATACGCTCTCCTGGAGGAGAGGTCTTCCCCACACGGTCCTGGAGGACAGAAGCCGATCCAGGGTGGACGGAAGACGGCGCGGCTCCAGTTAAGCTACGGCGGTTGTGGAGCCTGCGGTGGTTGTGGTGTCGTCTGCAGTGCTTGGAGTCCTCTGAGAGCGCTAGGAGCATCCATCAACGGAGGGTACTCGGTCGGGGTACACGGAGCTCCGTTACAGTGGTGGCAGCGGTGGGAGGGCGTCCTAGTGCGAGGAGAAGCAGCTCAGAGACACTGGTAACGTTTGGAGTTACAATTGAGGGCAACGCTAGCCATTGGGCAGCGCCCCTGACTACAACAGGATGGAATCAGCTGGTTTGCGGACAGCGTTCCATGATGAGGAGGAGAAGGAGGCCGCAGATTACAGGGATGTAGCCAGAAGGGAACTCTGGTATGATGCCCTGGAAGATGCCCAGTGGCGGCGAGGTGAGAGTCTCCCCAGTGATGAGCAGCGGCTACAGAGGCGTGTGGCAATGCGAATGTGTCTATTGGGAGAGCAGCCCCTGGATGAATGGGTGGCAAGACTAGAGACCCTGGTATGGCGAGAGATCGGGCTAGACAACGCATACCAGGCCCTCTGGTGGCATACCATTCGACTTACTCCCTGGACAGCCGAGCACGACTTACCGGAGGGGGATGATTATGATGGTCCTGGTCTACTTCTGGACGCCATGGAGGAGGAGCCTGATTTCGGCAGCACGGAGGAGTCTAGGTTCTGGGACATCTACGACTACCGGATGGGCATGTATGTCTGGGCTGACGAACGAGAGGTGAGAGAAGACATGACCCACCTGGTAACAAGGGAGTGGGAGCTGGAGCAAGACTACCTACACCTGCTCAGCTCCGTGCAGCCCCAACCTACGCGACAAGCAGAACCAGGTCTAGAGCCCTTCAGCTGGAAGGATATCGTAGATGTTAACTGGGAAGATCCCCAACCCCAGAGTGAGTGTCAGGGAGCCGAAGGTGCCGTCCTTCCCCCCCAGCAGCAGTGTGTCCTACAGAGAGCAGAGACAGTTGGTCCCTCTCTACAGCAACAGGACAATGGTAAGGGAGTGGAGACAGGCGGTCTCCCTCTCCAGCGGCAGTGTGTACCCCAGGGGGCCGAAGGTGCCGACCTTCCCCCCCAGCAGCAGTGTGTCCTACAGAGAGCAGAGACAGTTGGTCCCTCTCTACAGCAACAGGACAATGTTACGGGAGTGGAGACAGGCGGTCTCCCTCTCCAGCGGCAGCCTGTGTTTCCGGGAAAGGAGCACAGCACCCCCTCTCCCCAGCGGCAGCTTACTCTAACAAGGGGAGACACCAATCCCCCAGACGGCGCAGATGGGACCGTGGTCTCTGTGCCTGACCTACAGGGATGCTGGACAGCCTTTCCAGATCCCCAACTACCCTCACCGGGACACCCAGAGGAGGGGGTAAGTACAAATTCCCCTCCCCAGGTAACTCCTAGCGTGGCACCAGAGTTAACAGAGGCAATGTTAACCCCTACTGACGTCCATGTTCCCTTGGCTACTGAGCCGGACTATGTCCCAAGCATCCCAGCAGAAGAGCTGGCAGCTGGGCAGAGTGCAGTCGGCCTCTGCCCTACCTTTGTCCCTGGTCCAGAGCCTGATGTCCTGCAGGCTACCCCAGCAGAAGAGCTGGCAGCTGGGCAGAGTGCAGTCGGCCTCTGCCCTACCTTTTTCCCTGGTCCAGAGCCTGATGTCCTGCAGGCTACCCCAGCAGAAGAGCTGGCATCTGGGCAGAGTGCAGTTGGCCTCTGCCCTTCAAGTACCCTCGGCATGTGGCCTCATTACCACAGCCAAATACCCAGGTGCAGTGACTGTGTGTTGTGGGTGGGCTGTTCCTGTACTTTGATGTTGTGGGGGGGCTACTCGGACATCTGTTTATTGTGGGTTGGTGGATCGACTAACGGAGGCACTGACCGACAGAAGGTCAGGTGCCTGGTTAGTCTTCCCCCCAAAGGGGAGATGTGTTACAAATCGCTATTTGTAACTGGCCCTTTAAATGAGAAATTGCCCTGCTTCCCTGGATTGTGGAGAAGCATGTTTGCCAGCCTCCTGCCTCATGACTATGGCCCCTGGAAGATTGTGCCCCTGAAAACTTATTAACATTTATTGGGTGTGTATGGCCCTTTAAGAACCGTCTGGGGGACATATTGTGACTTTGCTGAACAATGCCCCTTTAAGACTATGTCCCCAGACCTGTAAAATAACTTGCCCCTGGCTTTCCCCCACTTGGTTCAGTAAATAGGGCTTACTGAACCAAGTACCACACAGGCGGACCACCCAGAAGCTAAAGTGTGCAGGCAATTTACCTCCCAGGCTGTGAGGTTACTGCAGGTTAATTGCCGAGCGCTGGGTGGCCGCCATTCGACAGCCGAACACGTGGCGGCGGCCATTTTAGTCATTCGAATGCGGTCAGCGGTGTATGCTAAAGATTCTGTGGAACTGAAATCGGCTACACATTCTGCCGAACACCGCTGACCCTTACCTTCTCCCATACGGAACTTGCAGCTCCAGAGACTAAGTCCCGTTCGAAATGGGACTTAGTCATTTTTTCGCATGAAATTGACCGACCGCACAGCCCAAATCTATGGAACTGTTTTGGGCAGGAAATTGTGCTTGCGGTCGGTCATAAAGGACTTCCAGCTAACTTTTGATCCACTGGAGGGATTTGGCTGATTTTTGGAAGTGTTTATGTTTGATGTATGCTGAGTCTGAATATGCAACTTTTATTGAAATTGGATGTATGGTTTTAAAGTTACAGTGTGTGTGTAAAAACTGTATTTTTATTGTATGTAATAATTGGTTTAACTGTTTATCTGAGGGGAGGGAATGTGTGGGCTGCACCAGATGTGTGATTGGTGATTTTATGCCTCCCCCTGGGAGTGTCCTATTTGCATGTAACCTCAATAAAAGCCAGGCTGGGTGTTCCAGACCTCAGACCTCTTCTGACCCTCAATACGTAGCCTTGTCTCGTTATTGGAGGGAACTGCTATATCACACTGGGGATTGCTATGCGCTGCATATTCCCCTGAGCTCTTAATCACTTAGCTCTTGTAAGAGCTTGTTCCGGATACGCTCTCCTGGAGGAGAGGTCTTCCCCACACGGTCCTGGAGGACAGAAGCCGATCCAGGGTGGACGGAAGACGGCGCGGCTCCAGTTAAGCTACGGCGGTTGTGGAGCCTGCGGTGGTTGTGGTGTCGTCTGCAGTGCTTGGAGTCCTCTGAGAGCGCTAGGAGCATCCATCAACGGAGGGTACTCGGTCGGGGTACACGGAGCTCCGTTACAGCTTCCATTTAAAAAACATTTTTTTTTTTTTACTGTAATAGATTGAATAGCGTCTAGTTGTCTGCAATCGTCTGGGTGTCAGGCCTTCAGCGTGTACTCTGCCAACCTCTGCAAGTGCACTTTGCCACTCATATCTGGTGTCACTATAGCGTGCCTTTAAAAAGAAAAAAAAGTTTTTCACTGTAAGCTAATAGCAGTCAGTGTCCTTAAAGCGGGTGTCAGGCCTTCAGCGTGTACTCTGCCAACCTCAGCAAGTGCACTTTGCCACTCATATCTGGTGTCACAATAGCGTGCCTTTAAAAAGAAAAAAAAATTTTCACTGTAAGCTAATAGCAGTCAGTGTCCTTAAAGCGGGTGTCAGGCCTTCAGCGTGTACTCTGCCAACCTCTGCAAGTGCACATTGCCACTCATATCTGGTGTCACTATAGCGTTCATTTAAAACCAAAAAACTTTTTCCACTGTTATAGATTGAATAGCAGTTAGTTGTCTACAAGCGGGTGTCAGGCTTACAGCGTGTACTCTGCCAACCTGTGCCAGTGCACATTGCCACTCATATCTGGTCTCACAGTAGCTTGCACGCATAGTACCACTAATCCAAAATAAAATGACAGGCAGAGGCAGGCCACCCGCAGGGGCCATCGTGGTCGTGGTGCTGTGATTCCCTTTTGCCCTAGAATAATGCCCAGTTTTCAGAGGCCACGTACCCTGAACTTGAAAAGTTCTGAGGATATAGTTGACTGGCTAACACAGGACACCCAATCGTCTACAGCTTCCGCTCGGAACCTTGACGCACCATCCTCCTCCAGCTTAGCTTCGGGCACCTCTCAAGATACCACTCACCCGCCTGCTGCCACCACCAACACTAGCACCACAGCTGCTTCACTTGGTATGTCAGAGGAGTTATTTACACATCCGTTTGAAGAAATGAGTGATGCGCAACCATTATTGCCAAAGGATGTAGATAACAGGGATATGTCTCAGGCAGGCAGCATTACACACATGGACGTACGGTGTGATGATGATGATGTTGTACCCGCTGCTGCTTCCTTTGCTGAGTTGTCAGATACAAGTGAAGCGGTTGATGATGACGATGCGTCCATGGATGTCACGTGGGTGCCCGCTCGGCAAGAAGAAGAACAGGGCAAAAGTTCAGATGGGGAGACAGAGAGGAGGAGGAGGAGGAGACGAGTTGGAAGCAGGGGGAGGTCATCGCAAGGAGCTAGTGGCACAGTCAAACAGCATGCATCGGCACCCGGGGTCAGCCCGACAGCACGCCAATCAACGCATGCTGTGTCCACCACCAGAATGCCGTCATTGTAGAGCTCAGCAGTGTGGCATTTTTTTTGTGTGTCTGCCTCTGACAACAGCGATGCCATTTGCAACCTGTGCCAAAAGAAACTGAGTCGTGGGAAGTCCAACACCCACCTAGGTACAACTGCTTTGCGTAGGCACATGATCGCACATCACAAACGCCTATGGGATCAACACATGAGTACAATCAGCACACAAACTCAAAGCCGCCACCCTCCTCCTGGTCCAGCATCTTCAGCCACGTCAACCACTGCTGTCCTCCTTGCCCCCTCTCAACCATCCGCCACTCCGTCTCTCGCCTTGAGCAGTTCCCGCTCATCTGCCCACAGTCAGGTGTCTGTCAAGGACATGTTTGAGCGTAAGAAGCGTCTGACAGCTGGCTTGTCTGAACTATTAGCCCACCAGCTTTTACCATACAAGCTGGTGGAGTCTGAGGCGTTCAAATTTGTGGCTATTGGGATACCGCAGTTGAAGGTACCCGGCCGAAATTTCTTTGCACAAAAGGCAATCCCCAACCTGTACTCGATTGTGCAAAAGGAAGTAATGGCATGTCTGGCACACAGTGTTGGGGCAAGGGTCCATCTGACCACTGATACCTGGTCTGCAAAGCATGGTCAGGGCAGGTATATCACCTATACTGCGCATTGGGTAAACATGCTGACGGCTGCCAAGCATGGAATGCGTGGCTCTGCAGATGAGTTGGTGACACCGCCACGACTTGCAGGCAGGCCTGCTGCCAACTCCTCTTCTCCTCCTACTCCATCCTCTTCCATAACCTCCTCGGCTGAGTCCTCTTCTGCTGCTGCGTCTTGCTCCACATCAACGGCACCCTTCAGCTCCCCAGGTACTATTCCACATCCCGGATACGGCAGTGTCACGCCGTCTTGGGTTTGACTTGCTTGAAAGCAGAGAGTCACACCGGACAAGCACTCCTGTCCGCCCTGAACGCATAGGTGGAAAAGTGGCTGACTCCGCAGCAACTGGATATCGGAAAAGTGGTTTGTGACAACGGAACAAATTTGTTGGCGGCATTGAAGTTGGGCAAGTTGACACATGTGCCGTGCATGGCACATGTGTGTAATCTGATCGTACAACGCTTTCTGCATAAGTACACAGGCTTACAGGACGTCCTGAAGCAGGCCAGGAAGGTGTGTGGCCATTTCAGGCGTTCCTACACGGCCATGGCGCACTTTGCAGATATCCAGCGGCGAAACAACATGCCAGTGAGGCGCTTGATTTTCGACAGCCCGACACGTTGGAATTCAACACTCCTAATGTTCGACCGCCTGCTCCAACAAGAAAAAGCTGTTAATGAATATTTGTATGACCGGGGTGCTAGGACAGCCTCTGGCGAGCCCAGACCGAGCCTATGCACAGTGTGTGGGCATCAGGGCCGGCGACACGTGGCCCATCGAAAATGGCGCGGAGTATTCACGGCAACAGCAGACTCAGCTTGCAGCACCTGAGCAGAGCTCCGACTGCGGCACAGACCTCATGCAGCGTCTGGATGCACTATTCCACAACTTCTGGGAGAAGCTCCAGCAACGCGCACAGCTCGCCATGGCAAAGCGACAAGATCCCATGAACCCAAGAAAGAGGAGCTATGGGTAGCCGGGCGAGAGGGGGACTCCCTCGGGCGCAGCACCGGACCAAAAGCTGACACTCACCTACCCCAGCCCACCCGGGCTGAAGGCCAAGAGGGCCCCGACCCGCAGGCGTCGGCCACATGGGCGGAAACACAAGCGGCAATCAACCTACAGACCTCCCGCCACCCCCACGAGGGGGAGACACTCGGGCAATGTATGCCACCGAGTCTCAGGCCAGAAGACGCAGGCCTACACATCAGCCTGGGGCCCACCCCCGCCAGAGCGGCAGCACCTCCTCAGGACCAGCCAGAGAGCCTCAGCCGCGTTCCCACAGAAGGAATAGGATGAATGGCGATTCCCCACAAACTCTTCTCTGACCCACATACGCTAACCCACGGGTCCAGATGCAAGTGCCGGTGATGGTGACCGCTGCACACCAGTTTGATCTCATGTGCTGACAAATGCTTTTTGCCAACCATTGCATACCTTACTTACGCTTGTTTATATTAGCTTTCCATTAGTTAAGCTTAGAGCGCTAGATGTTTAATTTTATCACTGTAGAATCACACTGTTAATTATATCGCATCTGCATGAATAGACCTTAATATTAATTATATTATATCCGTTAAGCTCATAGTGAGACACAAAAGACAGAATGTCACTCAGATTTAATGCCTAGTCAGCCTCCTATGTAACGATTCTTTTTCTTTTTTTTTCTATTTTTGTGTCTAAGTTTAAGTTGAAGCATGTTTGAGCCTGTCTACCAGATAACTACTACATCTCATTTCCAAGCTTGCTTGGGAAGCTTACCTACCTATATCAGCTTAGCATTCACACACTGAGGCTACTTGCCTGCATAGTTTAAACATTAAGACATAAGTTTCTTTTAGACGCTCGGTCGTAAACATCTGGCTCCCTATGAAGGGTCGCCTCTAAGCCTCACCTAAATTACTACTGTAACCATGCTTAACCGCGCTAGCCTGTGTAACTTACTAGCAATATAAGCTTGTACAATTCGTGTTATCACCAGACGGTCTGACGAGCAGACCTAGCCTGTCTGCAGCTTGAATGTACACTTTAAATTGATGCTGTGCTGCTTTAACTGATTCTGCCTACTTATATTATAAAATTGTGCCTGTAAATCAAAAACCCCGCATATTCAGCGAGGGAAATGCCTGAGGATTGCTGTCGGGGCACCTCAAGCCTGTTTGTACCATTTCTTTGCACTGCAAAGATAAAAAATAAAAAAAATTAAAATTAAAAAGTAAGCTTTACACAGCGTATAAGGGTGATGTCACAGCACAACGAAAATCTAACAGGGGAAGAGGTGAAAGTCATCCTCCTCCTCCCACGACCACGCCAGCAAGGACAGAATGCTTTAAAGACGTGTTGTTGATGGAGGACATGCGGAGATTTTTAAGTCCTACGCATCGCCACAGCCCTTCGGGATCCACCCTCAGAGAACGACTCGACCGAAAGGTAGCAGACTACCTCGCCTTAACTGCAGATATCGACACTCTGAGGAGCGATGAACCCCTTGACTACTGGGTGTGCAGGCTTGACCTGTGGCCTGAGCTATCCCAATTTGCGATAGAACTTCTGGCCTGCCCCGCTTCAAGTGTCCTGTCAGAAAGGACCTTCAGTGCAGCAGGAGGTATTGTCACTGAGAAGAGAAGTCGCCTAGGTCAAAAAAGTCTAGATTACCTCACCTTTATTAAGATGAATGAGGGATGGATCCCGAAGGGACTGACAGTGGGTGATACATTCGACTAAAAAAGGCCTGATGAGATGAGCTGCCTTGGGCTAAAAATGGTGACCCTATGTAGGAGGAACAGTCCCTATTCTGCTCTGTGTCAGCGTGTATCAGAGTCCCTAAGGACAGGTGTCAATCCATATCTGCCAAGTGACCCTATGTAGGGGGAACAGTCCCTATTCTGCTCTGTGTCAGTGTGTATCATGGATCAATAGGATAGGTGTCCATATCTGCCAAGTGACCCTATGTCGGGGGAACAGTCCCTATTCTGCTCTGTGTCAGTGTGTATCAGGGTCTCTGAGGACAGGTTTCAATCCATATCTGCCAAGTGACCCTATGTAGGGGGAACAGTCCCTATTCTTCTCTGTGTCAGTGTGTATCAGGTTCTCTGAGGACAGGTGTCAATCCATATCTGCCAAGTGACCCTATGTAGGGGGAACAGTCCCTATTCTGCTCTGTGTCAGTGTGTATCAGGGTCCATGAGGACAGGTGTCAATCCATTTCTGCCAAGTGACCCTATGTAGGGGGAACAGTCCCTATTCTGCTCTGTGTCAGTGTGTATCAGGGATCATTAGGATAGGTGTCAATCCATATCTGCCAAGTGACCCTATGTAGGGGGAACAGTCCCTATTCTGCTCTGTGTCAGTGTGTATCAGGGTCCATGAGGACAGGTGTCAATCCATTTCTGCCAAGTGACCCTATGTAGGGGGAACAGTCCCTATTCTGCTCTGTGTCAGTGTGTATCAGGGATCATTAGGATAGGTGTCAATCCATATCTGCCAAGTGACCCTATGTAGGGGGAACAGTCCCTATTCTGCTCTGTGTCAGTGTGTATCAGGGTCTCTGAGGACAGGTGTCAATCCATATGTCAAGGTGTCAATATGTCATATGTCAGGTGTCAATCCATATCCATTGTGATTTAGGAATGTTAGGTGATTTATGCCCTTTATGGATTAAAACCAGACTCTGCATCAACTGTGTAATTTTCCATGGGAGTTTTGCCATGGACCCCCCTCTGGCATGCCACAGTCCAGGTGTTAGTCCCCTTGAAACAACTTTTCCATCACTATTGTGGCCAGAAAGAGTCCCTGTGGATTTTAAAATTTGCCTGCACATTGAAGTCAATGGCGGTTCGTTTGCGGAAGTTCGTGTCCGCCGTTCGCGAACCGAAAATTTTGTGTTCGCGACATCACTATCAGTCTATATCTCTCTCTATAAAGCTCAGTCTATATAAAGCTCAGTCTATATCTCTCTATATAAAGCTCAGTCTATAGAAAGCTCATTCTATATCTCTCTCTATAAAGCTCAGTCTATATGAAGCACAGTCTATATGAAGCTCAGTCTATATCTCTCTATAGAAAGCTCAGTCTATACAAAGCTATATCTCTCTATAGAAAGCTCAGTCTATAGAAAGCGCAGTCTATATCTCTCTATAGAAAGCTGAGTCTATAGAAAGCTCAGTCTATATCTCTCTATATGAAGCTCAGTCTATATAAAGCTCAGTTTATATAAGGCTCAGTCTATAGAAAGCTCAGTCTATAGAAAGCCCAGTCTATATCTCTCTCTATAGAAAGCTCAGTCTATAGAAAGCTCAGTCTATAGAAAGCTCAGTCTATATCTCTCTATAGAAAGCCCAGTCTATAGAAAGCTCAGTCTATATCTCTCTATAGAAAGCTCAGTCTATAGAAAGCTCAGTCTATATCTCTCTATATAAAGCTCAGTCTATATAACGCTCAGTCTATATCTCTCTATATAAAGCTCAGTCTATATAAAGCTCAGTCTAGATCTCTCTATATAAAGCTCAGTCTATATCTCTCTATATCAAGCTCAGTCTATAGAAAGCTCGGTCTATAGAAAGCTCAGTCTGTATATCTCTATTTAAAGTTTAGTCTATATAAAGCTCAGTCTATATAAAGCTCAGTTTATATCTCTCTATATAAAGCTGAGTCTATAGAAAGCTCAGTCTATATAAAGCTTAGTCTATATAAAGCTCAGTCTATATCAAGCTCAGTCTATATAAAGCTCAGTCTATATGAAGCTCAGTCTATATCTCTCTATATAAAGCTCAGTCTATAGAAAGCTCAGTCTATAGAAAGCTCAGTCTATATCTCTCTATATAAAGCTCAGTCTATATGACTCTCTATGAAGCTCATTCTATATCTCTCTATATAAAGCTCAGTCTATAAAAAACTCAGTCTATATGACTCTCTATAAAGCTCAGGCTGTATAAAGCTCAGTCTATAGAAAGCTTAGTCTGTATAAAGCTCAGTCTATAGAAAGCTCAGTCTATACAAGCTCAGTCTATATAAAGCTCAGTCTATATATCTCTATATAAAGCTCAGCCTGTATAAAGCTCAGTCTATTGAAAGCTCAATCTATATAAGCTCAGTCTATATCTCTCTATATAAAGCGCAGTCTACAGAAAGCTCAGTCTATATCTCTCTATATAAAGCTCAGTCTATAAAAAGCTCAGTCTATAGAAAGCTCAGTCTATAGAAAGCTCAGTCTATATATCTCTATATAAAGCTCAGTCTATAGAAAGCTCAGTCTATATAAAGCTCAGTCTATAGAAAGCTCAGTCTATATATCTCTATATAAAGCTCAGTCTATAGAAAGCTCAGTGTATATATCTCTATATAAAGCTCAGTCTATATAAAGCTCAGTCTATAGAAAGCTCAGTCTATATCTCTCTATATAAAGCTCAGTCTATATCTCTCTATATAAAGCTCAGTCTGTATAAAGCTCAGTCTATAGAAAGCTCAGTCTATAGAAAGCTCAGTCTACAGAAAGCTCAGTCTATATCTCTATATAAAGCTCAGTCTATAAAAAGCTCAGTTTATATAAAGCTCAGTCTATAGAAATCTCAGTCTATACCTCTCTATATAAAGCTCAGTTTATATAAAGCTCAGTCTATAGAAAGCTTAGTCTATATAAAGCTCAGTCTAGAGAAAGCTCAGTCTATATCTCTCTTTATAAAGCTCAGTCTATAGAAAGCTCAGTCTATATAAAGCTCAGTCTATATCTCTCTATATAAAGCTCAGTCTACATCTCTATATATAAAGCTCAGTCTATAGAAAGCTCAGTCTGTATATCTCTATTTAAAGTTTAGTCTATATAAAGCTCAGTCTATATCTTTCTATATAAAGCTCAGTCTATAGAAAGCTCAGTGTATATAAAGCTTAGTCTATATAAAGCACAGTGTATATAAAGCTCAGTCTATATGAAGCTCAGTCTATATCTCTCTCTATAAAGCTCAGTCTATATGAATCTCAGTCTATATAAAGCTCAGTCTATATCTCTCTATAGAAAGCTCAGTCTATACAAAGCTCAGTCTATATATCTCTATAGAAAGCTCAGTCTATAGAAAGCTCAGTCTATATCTATCTATAGAAAGATCAGTCCATATAAAGCTCAGCTTATATAAAGCTCAGTCTATAGAAAGCTCAGTCTATAGAAATCTCAGTCTATATCTCTCTATAGAAAGCTCAGTATACAGAAAGCTCAGTCTATATAAAGCTCAGTCTATAGAAAGCTCAGTCTATATCTCTCTAAAGAAAGCTCAGTCTATAGAAAGCTCAGTCTATATCTCTCTATAGAAAGCTCAGTCTATATAAAGCTCAGTCTATATCTCTCTATATAAAGCTCAGTCTATATAAAGCCCAGTCTAGATCTCTCTATATAAAGCTCAGTCTATATAAAGCTCAGTCTATATAAAGCTCAGTCTATATCTCTCTATATAAAGCTCAGTCTAGATCTCTCTCTATAAAGCTCAGTCTATACAAATCTCAGTCTATATCTCTCTATATAAAGCTCAGTCTATAGAAAGCGCAGTCTGTATATCTCTATTTAAAGTTTAGTCTATATAAAGCTCAGTCTATATAAAGCTAAGTCTATATCTCTCTATATAAAGCTCAGTCTATATAAAGCTCAGTGTATATAAAGCTTAGTATATATAAAGCTCAGTGTATATAAAGCTCAGTCTATATGAAGCTCAGTCTATATCTCTCTATATAAAGCACAGTCTATTTAAAGCTCAGTCTATATAAAGCTCAGTCTATATCTCTCTATATAAAGCTCAGTCTATATAAAGCTCAGTGTATGTAAAGCTTAGTATATATAAAGCTCAGTGTATATAAAGCCCAGTGTATAGAAAGCTCAGTCTATATGAAGCTCAGTTTATATCTCTCTATATAAAGCTCAGTCTATATCTCTCTATATAAAGCTCAGTCTATATAAAGCTCAGTCTATATGACTCTCTATAAAGCTCAGTCTGCATAAAGCTCAGTCTATAGAAAGCTTAGTCTGTATAAAGCTCAGTCTATAGAAAGCTCAGTCTATACAAGCTCAGTCTATATAAAGCTCAGTCTATATCTCTCTATATAAAGCTCAGTCTGTATAAAGCTCAGTCTATAGAAAGCTCAGTCTACAGAAAGCTCAGTCTATATCTCTCTATATAAAGCTGTCTATAAAAAGCTCAGTCTATAGAAAGCTCAGTCTATAGAAAGCTCAGTCTATATCTCTCTATAGAAAGCTCAGTCTATAGAAAGCTCAGTCCATATAAAGCTCAGTCTATAGAAAGCTCAGTCTATATCTCTCTATATAAAGCTCAGTCTATATAAAGCACAGTCTATAGAAAGCTCAGTCTATAGAAAGCTCAGTCTATACCTCTCTATATAAAGCTCAGTCTATATCGCTCTATATAAAGCTCAGTCTATATAAAGCTCAGTGTATATAAAGCTTAGTATATATAAAGCTCAGTGTATATAAAGCTCAGTGTATAGAAAGCTCAGTCTATATGAAGCTCAGTTTATATCTCTCTATATAAAGCTCAGTCTATATAAAGCTCAGTCTAGATCTCTCTAT
Source organism: Pelobates fuscus (assembly GCF_036172605.1). Taxonomy (NCBI): domain Eukaryota; kingdom Metazoa; phylum Chordata; class Amphibia; order Anura; family Pelobatidae; genus Pelobates; species Pelobates fuscus. The sequence continues at coordinate 1,040,356 of NC_086327.1, read as the reverse complement.
ATAAAGCTCAGTCTATATCTCTCTATATAAAGCTCAGTCTATATCTCCCTCTCTCATACTTGGGGACTTCTATATCCCTATCAACAAGCTCAACTGCCCTGATGCCTCCCGTCTGCTCTCTGTAACCTCCTCCTTTGGACTCACACAGATTTCCTCCTCCGCAACTCACACTGCAGGAAACACTCTTGACCTCATCTTCACCAATCTTTGTACCACCTCTGATCTCTCCACTGATCCATTTCCTTTGTCTGACCATCATCTGCTAACATTTAACATCTGCATACCTCATACCAAAATTTCAACACCATCAACTCTCCAACCTCGCAGAAACCTCAACTCCCTCGATCTCCAGCACTTCTCCACCACACTCCAAACACTCCTTTTACCCATCTCAAATCTCAACTGCCCTAACTCTGCAACCTCACTCTACAACTCCACTCTCTCCTCTCAACTTGACATCATGGCACCTCCTACAGTTAAACGCAGCAAGCGCCCCCAACTACAACCCTGGCACACTAAGCTGACCCGTTACCTCCAAAAATGTTCCAGAACTGCTGAACGCTGCTGGAGAAAGTCTCACTCTGCATCTGACTTTGTCCACTATAAATTTATGCTGCGCTCCTACAGCATGGCTCTTTCCTCTGCAAAAGTAAACTACTTCAAAACCCTCATAAGCACACTGTCCCATCAACCCAAACACCTGTTTCACACTTTTGATGCTCTTCTTCGCCCTGTGACTCCCCCTCCTTCCACCACCTTGTCCGCCACAAACTTTGCATCTCATTTCACTGAGAAGATCTCTACAATCAGGAAAGAGATCTCTAATCTCTCTCCTTCCCCTATCATTATATCACCCAACCCCACTCCCCCTGCCATCCTATGCACATTTGCACCTGCTACAGCACAAGAGGTTTCTGCACTGCTCCTGTCCTCCCGCCCCACCACCTGCTCTCTCGATCCTATTCCCTCGCATCTCATCCGCACTTTGTCTCCCTCTCTTGCTCTTCCTCTCGCTAGCATTTTCAATCTCTCCCTTTCCTCTGGCACATTTCCCTCACCCTTCAAACATGCAACCGTAACCCCGATTCTGAAAAAGCCCAACCTTGATCCCAACTCCCCATCCAACTACCGCCCTATCTCGCTACTGCCATTTGCCTCCAAGATCCTCGAGAGAGTTGTGGACGCCAGATTGACAGACTTTCTCGAATCCAACTCTCTGCTTGACCCCCTTCAGTCTGGATTCCCCGCTTGTCACTCTGTCGAAACTGCTGTGACCAAAGTATCCAACGACTTAATTGCCGCTAAATCTCACGGCCAATACTCTATCCTAATCCTCCTTGATCTTTCTGCCGCATTTGACACTGTTGATCATCAACAGCTTCTTCACATTCTTCGTAACTTTGGTCTACGGGATACTGCTCTCTCCTGGTGCTCCTCCTACCTCTCCCAGCGCTCTGTCAGTGTTTCTTTCTCTGGTTCTGCCTCTTCTCACCAACCCCTCTCTGTCGGCGTCCCCCAAGGATCTGTCCTCGGCCCCCTATTGTTCTCTATCTATACTGCCTCCCTTAGTAAACTCATCAGCTCCTTTGGTTTCCAATATCATTTATATGCAGATGACACGCAAATCTACCTGTCCTCCCCTGATCTCTCTCCGCCCACCTTGACTCGTGTTTCTGACTGCCTCTCTGCTATTTCCAACTGGATGGCTGCTCACTTCCTTAAACTCAACCTGTCCAAAACAGAACTTCTAGTTTTTCCTCCCTCAAGTGCTGCTACTCCTGTTGTCTCCATCCAAGTCAACGGCGCTACTATCACCTCTACCTCGCAGGCTCGCTGCCTAGGGGTTCTTTTCAATTCTGACCTCTCTTTTACTCCCCATGTCCAATCGATAGTCAAATCCTGTCGCTTCCAACTCAAGAACATAGCGCGCATCCGCCCATATCTAACGCCGGACGCGGCTAAGATATTGGTTCATGCTGTTGTTCTCTCTCGCCTCGACTACTGCAATCCCCTTCTGACCGGTCTTACATGTTCCCAGCTTGCACCGCTGCAATCCGTAATGAACGCGGCTGCGAGGCTTATTTTCCTGTCCGGTCGCACCTCCCACGCCTCCACGCTCTGTCAGTCCCTGCATTGGCTTCCAGTTAGATATAGGGCCCAATTCAAAATTCTGGCACTTGCTTACAAATCCCTACATAATGCTGCTCCAACATACCTATCCTCCCTCATACACAAGTATGTCCCGTCGAGACCCATGCGCTCATCCCAAGACCTACGCCTATCCTCTGCCCGGATCCCCACCTCTGACGCTCGCCTTCAAGACTTCTCTAGGGCTGCACCTATTCTGTGGAACTCACTTCCCTCCTCAATCAGACTCTCACCCAGTCTCCACTCCTTCAAAAAATCTTTGAAAACTCACTTCTTCGTTAAAGCGTATCAATTAAACTGTCAGCAGGCTTCTCATCCCCCACCCCATGACTCCTTTCCTGCAACTGTCAAAAATGACCTACCAAGCACTCAATAAACCCTTCTCTAACAAACTATTTAATTCCCCTACTTTAACCCGTTTGTGTCACTATACCCCACTCCCTCTAGCATGTAAGCTCATTGAGCAGGGCCCTCAACCCCCTCTGTTCCTGTACGTCCAGTGGTCTGATCTCAATTTTGTGTCTGTTAGTCCACCCATTCTACAGCGCTACGGAATTTGTTGGCGCTATATAAATAATAAAATAATAATAATAATAATAATATCTCTCTATATAAAGCTCAGTCTATAGAAAGCTCAGTCTATATCTCTCTATAGAAAGCTCAGTCTATATAAAGCTCAGCCTATATCTCTCTATAGAAAGCTGTCTCTAAATAAAGCTCAGTCTATATGACTCTCTATAAAGCTCAGTCTATGGAATGCTCAGTCTATATAAAGCTCAGTCTCTAAAAAAAGCTCAGTCTCTATATAAAGCTCAGCCTATATCTCTCTATAGAAAGCTCAGTCTCTAAATAAAGCTCAGTCTCTATATAAAGCTCAGTCTCTGTATAAAGCTCAGTCTATGGAATGCTCAGTCTATATAATCTCAGTCTATATCTCTCTATATAAAGCTCAGTCTATATAAAGCTCAGCCTACATCTCTCTATAGAAAGCTGTCTCTAAATAAAGCTCAGTCTATATAAAGCTCAGTCTCTATATAAAGCTCAGTCTATATGACTCTCTATAAAGCTCAGTCTGTATTAAGCTCAGTCTATGGAATGCTCAGTCTACATAAAGCTCAGTCTATATAAAGTTCAGTCTCTAAATAAAGCTCAGTCTCTATATAAAGCTCAGCCTATATCTCGCTATAGAAAGCTCAGTCTCTAAATAAAGCTCAGTCGCTATAGAAAGCTCAGTCTCTATAGAAAGCTCAGTCTCTATATAAAGCTCAGTCTCTAAATAAAGCTCAGTCTCTAAATAAAGCTCAGTCTATATAAAGCTCAGTCTCTATAGAAAGCTCAGTCTCTATAAAGCTCAGTCTCTATAGAAAGCTCAGTCTATATAAAGCTCAGTCTCTATAGAAAGCTCAGTCTATATAAAGCTCAGTCTCTAAATAAAGCTCAGTCTATATAAAGCTTAGTCTCTATAGAAAGCTCAGTCTATAGAAAGCTCAGTCTATAGAAAGCTCAGTCTCTATAGAAAGCTCAGTCTATATAAAGCTCAGTCTATATAAAGCTCAGTCTCTAAATAAAGCTCAGTCTATATAAAGCTCAGTCTCTATAGAAAGCTCAGTCTATATAAAGCTCAGTCTGTAAATAAAGCTCAGTCTATATAAAGCTCAGTCTCTATAGAAAGCTCAGTCTATATAAAGCTCAGTCTCTATAGAAAGCTCAGTCTATATAAAGCTCAGTCTATTTAAAGCTCAGTCTATATAAAGCTCAGTCTATATAAAGCTCAGTCTCTATAGAAAGCTCAGTCTGTATAAAGCTCAGTCTATATAGAAAGCTCAGTCTATATAAAGCTCAGTCTATATAAAGCTCAGTCTCTATAGAAAGCTTAGTCTATATAAAGCTCAGTCTCTATAGAAAGCTCAGTCTATATAAAGCTCAGTCTATATAAAGCTCAGTCTCTATAGAAAGCTCAGTCTATATAAAGCTCAGTCTCTATAGAAAGCTCAGTCTATATAAAGCTCAGTCTCTATAGAAAGCTCAGTCTATATAAAGCTCAGTCTCTATAGAAAGCTCAGTCTCTATAGAAAGCTCAGTCTATATAAAGCTCAGTCTCTATAGAAAGCTCAGTCTATATAAAGCTCAGTCTATATAAAGCTCAGTCTCTAAATAAAGCTCAGTCTATATAAAGCTTAGTCTCTATAGAAAGCTCAGTCTATAGAAAGCTCAGTCTATAGAAAGCTCAGTCTCTATAGAAAGCTCAGTCTATATAAAGCGCAGTCTATATAAAGCTCAGTCTCTAAATAAAGCTCAGTCTATATAAAGCTCAGTCTCTATAGAAAGCTCAGTCTATATAAAGCTCAGTCTGTAAATAAAGCTCAGTCTATATAAAGCTCAGTCTCTATAGAAAGCTCAGTCTATATAAAGCTCAGTCTCTATAGAAAGCTCAGTCTATATAAAGCTCAGTCTATTTAAAGCTCAGTCTATATAAAGCTCAGTCTATATAAAGCTCAGTCTCTATAGAAAGCTCAGTCTATATAAAGCTCAGTCTATATAGAAAGCTCAGTCTATATAAAGCTCAGTCTATATAAAGCTCAGTCTCTATAGAAAGCTTAGTCTATATAAAGCTCAGTCTCTATAGAAAGCTCAGTCTATATAAAGCTCAGTCTATATAAAGCTCAGTCTCTATAGAAAGCTCAGTCTATATAAAGCTCAGTCTCTATAGAAAGCTCAGTCTATATAAAGCTCAGTCTCTATAGAAAGCTCAGTCTATATAAAGCTCAGTCTCTATAGAAAGCTCAGTCTCTATAGAAAGCTCAGTCTATATAAAGCTCAGTCTCTATAGAAAGCTCAGTCTATATAAAGCTCAGTCTATATAAAGCTCAGTCTATATAAAGCTCAGTCTCTATAGAAAGTTCAGTCTATATAAAGCTCAGTCTCTATATAAAGCTCAGTCTATATAAAGCTCAGTCTATATAAAGCTCAGTCTCTATATAAAGCTCAGTCTATATAAAGCTCAGTCTCTATAGAAAGCTCAGTCTCTATAAAGCTCAGTCTCTATAGAAAGCTCAGTCTCTATAAAGCTCAGTCTATATAAAGCTCAGTCTATATAAAGCTCAGTCTCTATAGAAAGCTCAGTCTATATAAAGCTCAGTCTCTATAGAAAGCTCAGTCTCTATAAAGCTCAGTCTCTATAGAAAGCTCAGTCTATATAAAGCTCAGTCTATATAAAGCTCAGTCTATATAAAGCTCAGTCTCTATAGAAAGCTCAGTCTATATAAAGCTCAGTCTCTATAGAAAGCTCAGTCTCTATAAAGCTCAGTCTCTATAGAAAGCTCAGTCTCTATAAAGCTCAGTCTATATAAAGCTCAGTCTATATAAAGCTCAGTCTCTATAGAAAGCTCAGTCTATATAAAGCTCAGTCTCTATAGAAAGCTCAGTCTCTATAAAGCTCAGTCTCTATAGAAAGCTCAGTCTCTATAAAGCTCAGTCTCTATAGAAAGCTCAGGCTATATAAAGCTCAGTCTCTATAAAGCTCAGTCTCTATAGAAAGCTCAGTCTCTATAAAGCTCAGTCTCTATAGAAAGCTCAGGCTATATAAAGCTCAGTCTATATAAAGCTCAGTCTCTATGAAGCTCAGGCACAGGTTCTCTCACTGTAGGTGGGCGGGGCTGTGAGTGCAGGAAGGGGGCGTGGTAACGCGTGACGCAGGACGGGGGTGGGCGCCTGGGTTCTGCGCATGCGTGTTCACGTGACTCGTCCTCGGCGGCTGTTGCGTCGGTTTGTTTTCGCAGCCATTTTGTGTTGCATTACTGGGAAAGCGCTGAGCGGCGGAGCCGGAGCGCGGGGCTGGGGGCCACAAACCGTCACAGCCCCTCACCTTCCCCGGGACCCTCCCCGGCCTCCGCCGCACCGCTCCCTCCCGGGGCTCCAGCCATGTGTGTCCGCCCGAGGAGAGCCGGCCGCTGCAGCTGAGGTAAGACCCGGGGCGGGGACTGCGGAGACAGGGAGACAGGGAGGGCGGCTGGGAAAGGCCGGGGCTGCGGCCTAGGAGGGGGAGGGACACCGGGAGACACCCCCCCCCTGTCAGTCTGTCTGTATCCCCCCCCCTGTCAGTCTGTATCCCCCCCTGTCAGTCTGTCTGTATCCCCCCCCCTGTCAGTCTGTATCCCCCCCCAGTCAGTCTGTATCCCCCCCCGTCAGTCTGTATCCCCCCCCAGTCAGTCTGTATCCCCCCCCCAGTCAGTCTGTATCCCCCCCTGTCAGTCAGTCTGTATCCCCCCCCAGTCAGTCTGTATCCCCCCCCCAGTCAGTCTGTATCCCCCCCCAGTCAGTCTGTATCCCCCCCCCAGTCAGTCTGTACCCCCCCCCCAGTCAGTCTGTATCCCCCCCCGTCAGTCAGTCTGTATCCCCCCCCAGTCAGTCTGTATCCCCCCCCCAGTCAGTCTGTATCGCCCCCCCTGTCAGTCTGTATCCCCCCCCAGTCAGTCTGTATCCCCCCCCGTCAGTCTGTATCCCCCCCCCCAGTCAGTCTGTATCGCCCCCCCCCCCAGTCAGTCTGTATCGCCCCCCCAGTCTGTCTTTACCCCCCCCTGTCAGTCTGTATCCCCCCTGTCAGTCTGTATCCCCCCTGTCAGTCTGTATCCCCCCCTGTCAGTCTGTATCCCCCCCTGTCAGTCTGTATCCCCCCCTGTCAGTCTGTATCCCCCCTGTCAGTCTGTATCCCCCCTGTCAGTCTGTATCCCCCCAGTCAGTCTGTATCCCCCCTGTCAGTCTGTATCCCCCCTGTCAGTCTGTATCCCCCCCTGTCAGTCTGTATCCCCCCTGTCAGTCTGTATCCCCCCAGTCAGTCTGTATCCCCCCCCCAGTCAGTCTGTATCGCCCCCCCAGTCTGTCTTTACACCCCCCTGTCAGTCTGTATCCCCCCCTGTCAATTTGTATCCCCCCCTGTCAATTTGTATCCCCCCCGTCAGTCTGTATCCCCCCCTGTCAGTCTGTATCCCCCCCTGTCAGTCTGTATCCCCCCCGTCAGTCTGTATCCCCCCTGTCAGTCTGTATCCCCCCCCTGTCAGTCTGTATCCCCCCCCTGTCAGTCTGTATCCCCCCCCGTCAGTCTGTATCCCCCCTGTCAGTCTGTATCCCCCCCCTGTCAGTCTGTATCCCCCCCCTGTCAGTCTGTATCCCCCCTGTCAGTCTGTATCCCCCCCAGCCGGTCTGTATCCCCCCCAGCCGGTCTGTATCCCCCCCAGCCGGTCTGTATCCCCCCCAGCCGGTCTGTATCCCCCCCAGCCGGTCTGTATCCCCCCCAGCCGGTCTGTATCCCCCCCAGCCGGTCTGTATCCCCCCCCAGCCGGTCTGTATCCCCCCCCAGCCGGTCTGTATCCCCCCCCAGCCGGTCTGTATCCCCCCCAGCCAGTCTGTATCCCCCCCAGCCGGTCTGTATCCCCCCCAGCCGGTCTGTATCCCCCCCAGCCGGTCTGTATCCCCCCCAGCCGGTCTGTATCCCCCCCCAGCCGGTCTGTATCCCCCCCCAGCCGGTCTGTATCCCCCCCCAGCCGGTCTGTATCCCCCCCCAGCCGGTCTGTATCCCCCCCCAGCCGGTCTGTATCCCCCCCCAGCCGGTCTGTATCCCCCCCCAGCCGGTCTGTATCCCCCCCCAGCCGGTCTGTATCCCCCCCCAGCCGGTCTGTATCCCCCCCCAGCCGGTCTGTATCCCCCCCCAGCCGGTCTGTATCCCCCCCCAGCCGGTCTGTATCCCCCCCCCAGCCGGTCTGTATCCCCCGTCCCCCCACTGCCGGTCGTTAAACCCCCGTCCCCCCACTGCCGGTCGTTAACCCCCCCGTCCCCCCTGCCGGTCGTTAACCCCCCCGTCCCCCCCTGCCGGTCGTTAACCCCCCCGTCCCCCCCTGCCGGTCGTTAACCCCCCCGTCCCCCCCTGCCGGTCGTTAACCCCCCCGTCCCCCCCTGCCGGTCGTTAACCCCCCCGTCCCCCCCTGCCGGTCGTTAACCCCCCCGTCCCCCCCTGCCGGTCGTTAACCCCCCCGTCCCCCCCTGCCGGTCGTTAACCCCCCCGTCCCCCCTGCCGGTCGTTAACCCCCCCGTCCCCCCCTGCCGGTCGTTAACCCCCCCGTCCCCCCCTGCCGGTCGTTAACCCCCCCGTCCCCCCCTGCCGGTCGTTAACCCCCCCGTCCCCCCCTGCCGGTCGTTAACCCCCCCGTCCCCCCCTGCCGGTCGTTAACCCCCCCGTCCCCCCCTGCCGGTCGTTAACCCCCCCGTCCCCCCTGCCGGTCGTTAACCCCCCCGTCCCCCCTGCCGGTCGTTAACCCCCCCGTCCCCCCTGCCGGTCGTTAACCCCCCGTCCCCCCTGCCGGTCGTTAACCCCCCCGTCCCCCCCCTGCCGGTCGTTAACCCCCCCGTCCCCCCCCTGCCGGTCGTTAACCCCCCCGTCCCCCCCCCCTGCCGGTCGTTAACCCCCCCGTCCCCCCCCTGCCGGTCGTTAACCCCCCCGTCCCCCCCCCTGCCGGTCGTTAACCCCCCCGTCCCCCCCCCTGCCGGTCGTTAACCCCCCGTCCCCCCCCTGCCGGTCGTTAACCCCCCCGTCCCCCCCCCTGCCGGTCGTTAACCCCCCCGTCCCCCCCCTGCCGGTCGTTAACCCCCCCGTCCCCCCCCTGCCGGTCGTTAACCCCCCCGTCCCCCCCCTGCCGGTCGTTAACCCCCCCGTCCCCCCCCCTGCCGGTCGTTAACCCCCCGTCCCCCCCCCTGCCGGTCGTTAACCCCCCGTCCCCCCCCCTGCCGGTCGTTAACCCCCCGTCCCCCCCCCTGCCGGTCGTTAACCCCCCGTCCCCCCCCCTGCCGGTCGTTAACCCCCCGTCCCCCCCCTGCCGGTCGTTAACCCCCCCGCCCTCCCCCTGCCGGTCGTTAACCCCCCCCGCCCTCCCCCTGCCGGTCGTTAACCCCCCCGCCCTCCCCCTGCCGGTCGTTAACCCCCCCGCCCTCCCCCTGCCGGTCGTTAACCCCCCCGCCCTCCCCCTGCCGGTCGTTAACCCCCCCGCCCTCCCCCTGCCGGTCGTTAACCCCCCCGTCCCCTCCCTGCCGGTCGTTAACCCCCCCGTCCCCTCCCTGCCGGTCGTTAACCCCCCCCGTCCCCCTTTGTCGGTCCATATACACCCCCTGTGTGCCAGTCTATATTCTCTCCCCCCCCCATGATTGCTGTCAGTCTGTGTGCCATATCTGACCAGGACGGGAATGATGACATGACTGTAATTACTGGCTGGGAGCATTAGGAGGCACTGAAAGCACTGGGCATGTGGAGCAATCACTGAGAATGGTGCCATGGTTACCATGTGGGAAAGGCTAGGGCACTCAGAATAATTTCATGGTTGCCATGGCAGGAGGTACTGACCGGACCAATACTTCTTGGGTAGGAGGTCAGAAATCAAATTCTGTATTTTAAATACCTAATACCTGTGTTTTGTTTTTATGGAAAAGGTCCTTAAATATGGAATGTTCTTTTTGTAGTGGAATGTAGCGGCTGCTGATATGCCAGAAAGTAACGATATCCATTATGCTATGCTACTTTAGCATATTACATTAAACCTTTTAAGTTTCGGTTACACATTTTTCCATTTATAGAATTTGTTTCGAGACTTATTTTTTCTGTTTATCCATCATGAAATTGAACAGATCTCTGGACAGATTTTAGAAGTTTGTGTTTCTCTGAGGGTGTCACAGCTGACTGTTTCCTTCCATTAGTGCACAGTAAAGTGACACTGGGGAATGTTTATTAGTTAAGATTTGGAGTCTGTCAGATTGTATATCATGGCACTAGAGTCCTGGAGATTAGTCATAAAATTACTATTAATGAGCGGAAATGGGTTCTTAGAGAGTTAATTGTTTCCAATAGGTTGTCGAACTGAGTTCATTCTCAATATTGTTTTATTCCATAAATATTGTTGTTGGAATGGTGCAGAATCCTTCATTGATGTTGGGAGCTGTCCGTTTCTGCAGAGTGCTCTGACAGGCCTTGAGCAGCCCAGTGTACACCTTATAACCCATTTACTAACAGCCAGTTCATAAATTCATTGTGTGCAGTGATTAATATTTTTTCCCCACAGCATCGGTGCTTTTTCCAATATAAAGCTTTTTATTTTCTTTTTTGTGTGCACAGATTTTATTAAAATTTGTACCTATTATTTTTTTACTGTATGTAATTGTCCAAATAGTTTGTTTTATATTTTGTGCAATATAAGGCTTTTGTCATTTATCCTTTTCCTCTCGTGTGCGATATATAGGCCTTCCTATGCTTGGGCCGGTCATGCAGCACATTTCTATGTGTAATTGGATTGTGCCTGTTAAAGAAAAAACAAATATTAGACTTATGGGCTTACAGGAACACTGTAGACATCATAACCTATTCAATTACTGAAACTGTGCACGCGCTGGGTGCCACATGAATGTTTACTCACCATTTAAAGAAACACTTTAGCGAAATGTGTAATGCCCTAGGCACAGTTTAGGTGACTGGGCTCTTGCTGCTGGGCTAACGGTGATATTATTTTTTTTTAATTACCTTTACTCCCTTGCAACGCTGGTGTTCCACTTTACCTCTTTGGCTGATATCATCATGATAGGAAAGTATTGGGAGGCAAGTGCGCATGCAAAGCAATGCCATCCCCCACCAATCAGGTGGTCTCAGAGAGATAGAACATGGGGTGTATTAGTTCTACAGAAACTACTGCATCAAAAACATTGCTGTTTCTACAGAACAGCAATTTTTAGCTGCTGGGTTAGAGGTGGGGTGCATGGCACCCAGAGTCCCTTTGACATAGATGTTGTTGTGCCCCACCTCGTTCTTTAGTGGGGTTCTTGTCTCGGCCTATCACTTCAGCATTTCATAGTTAGAATTAATGTCACCTTTGCCATATTGTGATTGGGGCCTTGGCTGCAGCCTTTCGGGAAATAGAATTTCTGCTTAATACTGAATAAACCATTCAACATTGGACACCTGGCACCATAACCACTTATATCACTTGAAACAGTAATGATGACTACAGTGTATCTAATCTCTACACAAAACCATCAGCTTAAAGCAAAATGACCACAAAAACAATTTACTTTTTTTTTTTTTTTACTTTTCATAGACAAAGTTTTACAGGTGAGTAGTTGCCATGGAAATTAGCAAATTTTCCTTTCTTCATATGTGTTCATGAATGTGTTAAACTTTTTATATGTTTTTAGCAATGAAACTACAGAGCCATGTACTTTGTCAGCATGAACTTCAAAGAAAAAAATTCAAATTGGAAACTTACCGTAGCGTGCTGGGTAGTGCTCACCCAGCATTGCCCAGCAATGTAGTAATAACCAACAGTAGCTGCACATTTGTGTTGCCCAAAAGGACTCGTAGACTATACATGTTTTACTCCATGCACTTCTCAGCAAATCTGGCGATAGGAGACGTGAGGAGTAATGAATGATCGTAGCTGTAGTAATACATGTGTTGCAGTGGTCATACTAGGACTTGACGTGGCCATTTCATAATGTAACTTTAAATGGTTGGTCGAGCATTGCTTTCTCACGGAATAGGAATTATTTCGCTTTTTTTCATGATGATTCCAGGTGTATAGCTTACATTTTATCTCCACTTTTATGCCTTCTCCTATTGAAGAGGCAATAGTGAGTGCCTTACAGGAAGTTTACTGCTGAATGTACTCTTACCGTTACTTTACTTTTTTTTTAGGTAAATGTGGGAAAGGCTAGGGCACTCAGAATCATTTCATGGTTGCCATGGCAGGAGGTACTGACCGGACCAATACTTCTTGGGTAGGAGGTCAGGGTGCTCCACGTTTGCACTAGTAGAGTGGAGACAGGCTCCCTGTGCACCTCCAAACATGGGGCTTGATTTAGGGCCAAGTTTTCCTTTTCTCCTCCATATTTATTGCGGCACATCTTGTGGTACCAGGTCTTCCAGCCTTTGTTGACCTCAGAGATATTTGCACGGGTTACTTATTTCAGAAATGGTATATACTGTGTCCTGAGCCGTGTACCTTCATCCTGACCGATCTTGTTGGTTGTAGTTATGTGATCGAAAATAACTTTACTTAGTACAATTTGACACATCATTGTGAATACTTGTGCATATGTCACCCTTTTATTTGAATGTATTTTGTGCATGTGACTGACATTTTTTTAGAATGTTATCATTGTTTCTGGTGGTTCTATTTTGCTAGTGTTGTGTTTGCGCTTGGAGGCCTTGAAACTGTCTGAGCTGTTACTTAATGTCTGTTGTGTGTGGAGACATTATTGCCATGTTGACTTCATTTTGACTGTTATTTGATGTTTAGTATTAGAGGGTCATGTTGATTGCTGTATGGGGCGTTCTGTCCAATACATAGCCCATTGACATTGCAGGCTGCACAAATGCACGCTCTGCTTTTGGGAATGGATATCACAGCAAAAATGTTTAAAGGAACGCCATAGTGTTAGGAATACAAGTAGATATAAGTACATCAATTAAAAAAAAAAAAGTGTAGGTATCCTGGAAACCGAGATGGCAGACATTTCAAATTACTATTTTCTTCAGTATATATTGAGAATCCTATCGCAAGAGAGATGCAAATGATTCCTGCAGATAACTTGCAGATAACTTGTGATTGGATGACTCGAGACAAGGTGTTACAGCAGCTAAAGAAAATGTATGTAATTAAAGCTCCAGGGCCTGGCAGTATTCACTAGGGATCGACCGATATTGGTTTATTAGAGCCGATACCGATAATCTGAGAACTTTCAGACCGATAACTTGCCGATATTCTGTACATTTACCATTTTGAAAAAATAAACAATTTCTAAAGGTAAATGCACAAAATATACATGTAGTGGATGCAGTGTGTTTAGACAGGGGAGCTGTGTGTTAGTGTGAATGTAGTGTGCGTAAAGTGAATGCAGTGTGTTTGTGTAGTGTGTGTGTATAATGAATGTATGGTTTTTTTGTGTAGTGTGTGTGTGTATATAATGAATGCAGTGTGTGTGTGTGTATATAATGAATGCAGTGTGTGTATATAATGAATGCAGTGTGTGTATATAATGAATGCAGTGTGTGTATATAATGAATGCAGTGTGTGTGTATAATGAATGCAGTGTGTGTGTATAATGAATGCAGAGTGTTTGTGTAGTGTGTGTGTGTAAATAATGAATGCAGAGTGTTTGTGTAGTGTGTGTGTAAATAATGAATGCAGAGTGTTTGTGTAGTGTGTGTGTGTATAATGAATGTAGTGTTTGTGTAGTGTGTGTGTGTATAATGAATGTAGTGTTTGTGTAGTGTGTGTGTGTGTATAATGAATGTAGTGTTTGTGTAGTGTGTGTGTGTATAATGAATGTAGTGTTTGTGTAGTGTGTGTGTGTATAATGAATGTAGTGTTTGTGTAGTGTGTGTGTGTGTGTGTATAATGAATGCAGAGTGTGTTTGTGTAGTGTGTGTGTGTATAATGAATGCAGAGTGTGTTTGTGTAGTGTGTGTGTATAATGAATGCAGAGTGTGTTTGTGTAGTGTGTGTGTATAATGAATGCAGAGTGTGTTTGTGTAGTGTGTATGTATAATGAATGCAGAGTGTGTTTGTGTAGTGTGTGTGTGTGTGTATAATGAATGCAGAGTGTTTGTGTAGTGTGTGTGTGTATAATGAATGCAGAGTGTTTGTGTAGTGTGTGTGTGTGTGTATAATGAATGCAGAGTGTCTGTGTGTGTATAATGAATGCAGAGTGTGTGTGTGTATATAATGAATGCAGAGTGTGTGTGTGTGTGTGTGTATAATGAATGCAGAGTGTGTGTGTGTGTGTGTATAATGAATGCAGAGTGTGTGTGTGTGTGTGTATAATGAATGCAGAGTGTGTGTGTGTGTGTGTATAATGAATGCAGAGTGTGTGTATAATGAATGCAGAGTGTGTGTGTGTGTGTGTGTATAATGAATGCAGAGTGTGTGTATAATGAATGCAGAGTGTGTGTGTGTGTGTGTGTATAATGAATGCAGAGTGTGTGTATAATGAATGCAGAGTGTGTGTGTGTGTGTATAATGAATGCAGAGTGTGTGTGTGTGTGTGTGTGTGTGTGTATAATGAATGCAGAGTGTGTGTGTGTGTGTGTATAATGAATGCAGAGTGTGTGTGTGTGTGTATATAATGAATGCAGAGTCTGTGTGTGTGTGTATAATGAATGCAGAGTGTGTGTGTGTGTGTATAATGAATGCAGAGTGTGTGTGTGTATAATGAATGCAGAGTGTGTGTGTGTGTATAATGAATGCAGAGTGTGTGTGTGTATAATGAATGCAGAGTGTGTGTGTGTGTATAATGAATGCAGAGTGTGTGTGTGTGTATAATGAATGCAGTGTGTGTGTGTGTGTATAATGAATGCAGAGTGTGTGTGTGTGTGTATAATGAATGCAGAGTG